>NC_139223.1:60879795-60948121 GCF_055691185.1 Crinia signifera | reverse complement strand
TAGGAGCAGAGCATTGTGCACCTATGGAATGGGTCATGTTGGAGGGTATGCTGCAGCCACCTGTGCTGACTCCTGTCCCAGCCATACCTAGTGCAGCACAGGTGAGGGCAGTCATACAGTAAGAGGGAAGTCCAGGAGCAGAGCATTGTGCACCTATGGGATGGGTCATGTTGGAGGGTATGCTGCAGCCACCTGTGCTGACACCTGTCTCAGCCATACCTAGTGCAGCACAGGTGAGGGCAGTAATCAGGAAGAGGGAAGCACAGGAGCAGAGCATTGTGTACCTATGGAATGGGTCATGTTGGAGGGTATGCTGCAGCCACCTGTGCTGACTCCTGTCCCAGCCATACCTAGTGCAGCACAGGTGATGACAATCAATCATAAAGTAAGAGGGAAGCACAGGAGCAGAGCATTGTGCACCTATGGAATGGGTCATGTTGGAGGGTATGCTGCAGCCACCTGTGCTGACACCTGTCCCAGCCATACCTAGTGTAGCACAGGTGAGGGCAGTCATACAGTAAGAGGGAAGCACAGGAGCAGAGCATTGTGTACCTATGGTATAGGTCATGTTGGAGGGTATGCTGCAGCCACCTGTGCTGACACCTGTCCCAGCCATACCTAGTGCAGCACAGGTGATGACAATCAATCATACATTAAGAGGGAAGCACAGGAGCAGAGCATTGTGCACCTATGGAATGGGTCATGTTGGAGGGTATGCTGCAGCCACCTGTGCTGACTCCTGTCCCAGCCATACCTAGTGCAGCACAGGTGAGAGCAGTCATACAGTAAGAGGGAAGCACAGGATCAGAGCATTGTGCAACTATGGAATGGGTCATGTTGGAGGGTATACTGCAGCCACCTGTGCTGACTCCTGTCCCAGCCATACCTAGTGCAGCACAGGTGAGGGCAGTCATACAGTAAGAGGAAGCACAGGAGCAGAGCATTGTGTACCTATGGAATGGGTCATGTTGGAGGGTATGCTGCAGCCACCTGTGCTGACTCCTGTCCCAGCCATACATAATGCAGCACAGGTGAGGGCAGTCATACAGTAAGAGGGAAGAGGGAAGACCAGGAGCAGAGCATTGTGCACCTATGGAATGGGTCATGTTGGAGGGTATGCTGCAGCCACCTGTGCTGACTCCTGTCCCAGCCATACCTAGTGCAGCACAGGTGAGAGCAGTCATACAGTAAGAGGGAAGCACAGGAGCAGAGCATTGTGCACCTATGGAATGGGTCATGTTGGAGGGTATGCTGCAGCCACCTGTGCTGACTCCTGTCCCAGCCATACCTAGTGCAGCACAGGTGATGACAATAAATCATACTGGCTCAGAATGTATGGAGCAGTACACAGAGTGGGGAACTGTCCCCCACATCCTGCCAAACACTACTGATATAATATATTATATCACAGGTTCTCACCTTGGGCCTTCAGGACCCCACACAGTGCATGTTTTCCAGGTCTCCTCACAGAATCACAAGTGAAATATTTAGCTCCACCTGCTGATCTTTAAAAATGTGTCAGTGAGTTATGAGTACACCTGTACACCTGTCGGGTGACCTGGAAAACGTGAACTGTGTGGGGTCCTGAGGACCGAGTTTAAGAACCACTAGACTACTGATATATTATAGTATAAGATACAACAACTGATATACTATACCAGCGGTCAGGGATCTCGGTCCTCACGCAGTGCATGTTTTGCAGGTCTACTCACAGAATCACAAGTGAAATAATTAACTCCACCTGCGGACCTTATAAAATGTGTCTGAGTAATTAGTACACCTGTGCACCTGCTGGGTTACCAGCAAAACATGCACTGTGTGGGGTGATGAGGACTGAGTTACCTGACCACTGGCATATACTATGTCATCCATTCCAGGCTGCAGTGATTACCTGGCAGTGGCTGAGGGTAATTAGGAGGGGTCAGGTGAGATTGCCCCAGGTGGAGGTAATTGCAGCAGGTATATATGATGGGTGTGGCACTGCAGGGTTTGTACTGGGGCTAGGATGGATGGTAATGGGGTTTGGGCGCAGCACAGAACACACCAGCAGCGGGACACTCGTCTGTCTGTGGGTCCTTTCTCTGCTAGCCCACCATCCCCTATGGGCCCCATCAGTGTACAATGTGGAGAAGACACAATGGTGGTCACAGTGCAGAAGGACCTCTATGGTAATGGGAGGCTAGTGAAGGCCTCTGACCTGACCCTTGGACCCCAGCAGTGGAAACCCTATTCAGAGGGCGTGGCTGCTGTGGTCTTCCAGAACAGTCTGCAGGACTGTGGCACTGCTGTCCAGGTGAGGACTAGGGGTGATGGAGTGTCCTGGTCTTTGGGCCTACAATATGTATGGGAAGGTCCTGTGGGGTAACCAGTGCTATGTAGCAGCAGTAAGCTATAGCCATGCTCCTTCCACTGTAGCTACTGCTGTTATCTGATAGGCTGCAGCTTATTCATGTAATGTGGCAATGCGTGTGTACCTCATACTGGTGCCACCTCCATACCTCCCCAAATGGCTCCTTGCAACTCTACAGGTGGTTTCTTACCAAAAAGATGAACTAGGCGCTGATATGAGATGTTTTTGAAATACACAATCTAGCTGCTGCTTGGGTGAGGTCTATAGTATACCTCTGGTACAAATGGCAAGAAAAAACACATAGAAACTTACGTCTATATAATAAAGCAGCGCTGTTCCTTTAAATAAGTTTAAACATATAGGGATTGTCTAAAAAAGATTTTACATTTATTAAAAAGTACACAGTTTAAACACAACAATTTTAAAACCTAAGTGTGAGCAGCCTCGTATGGATGGTGTTGGCAGTTTAGGTAGTCCTCTTAGGGTATATTGTTCAATAGAGCCACTGCTGAGAGCAATAAATGTCATACCCCTTTCACACCGCACTTTTAAAACGGTATATTGCCGTTTTTTTTTTTTCCATTTGAAAACGTTTCAGGCTGCAATGTGAAAGTGCCAGAGTTGATTTACCGGTTAAAGTTAACCGGTATTTCAACACGGTTAAAAAGCTCTATTTCAATGGCTTTAAATGTGTCCCTTGGGGGTTAAACGGTTTGTCTTTATGTGCAATGGGCATTGCGGTGTTGGCATTATGTGTAATGGGCATTGCGGTGTTTTCTTTATGTGGAATGGGCATTATGGTGTGTGGCAATATGTGTAATAGGCATTACGTTGTTGGCATTATGTGTAATAGGCATTACGGTGTGTGGCAATATGTGTGATGGGGATTGCAGTGTTGGTTTTATGTGGAATGGGCATTACGGTGTGTGGCATTATGTGTAATGGGCATTACAGTGTAAAATTTTGCAGTGCGTTCTGTCCCTGTTTCTGGGTTGTGTTTGTGAGTAGGGGAATGATTGTTTAATCAATGCTGCATACTACATAGAGGGTAGGGTGGTGAAACGATGGTGGTGGGCCACTTGCTTGTGTTGCCCCCCAGGCTGAAAGTTGCCAGCCATCCCCTGATCACAATAGCAGTTTGTGGGGGCATAGCAGCTTGTGGCGCTGTGGGGGCATAGCAGCTTGTAAAGCCTCACAGAATCACAAGTGAAATACCTCCACCTGCGGACCTTATAAAATGTGTCTGAGTAATTAGTACACCTGTGCACCTGCTGGGTTACCAGCAAAACATGCACTGTGTGGGGTAATGAGGGCCGAGTTACCTGACCACTGGCATATACTAGTGATAGCCAACCCTAGCCCTCGAGAGCTACCAACAGTTCACATTTTCCAGACAACCTAGCTGCTGCACTCATTAATCACCGACACATTTTAAAAGATCCACAGATGGAGCTAATTAGCTCACTTGTGATTCTGTGAGGAGACCTGCAAAACATGCACTGTTGGTAGCTCTCGAGGACTAGGGTTGGCTACCCCAGTACTATACTATGTCATCCATTCCAGGCACAGGCTGCAGTGATTACCTGGCAGTGGCTGAGGGTAATTAGGAGGGGTCAGGTGAGATTGCCCCAGGTGGAGGTAATTGCAGCAGGTATATATGATGGGTGTGGCACTGCAGGGTTTGTACTGGGGCTAGGATGGAGTTGTGGGTGATAGTGCTGTGGATGGTGGTAATGGGGTTTGGGCGCAGCACAGAACACACCAGCAGCGGGACACGTCTGTCTGTGGGTCCTTTCTCTACTAGCCCACCATCCCCTATGGGCCCCATCAGTGTACAATGTGGAGAAGACACAATGGTGGTCACAGTGCAGAAGGACCTCTATGGTAATAATGGGAGGCTAGTGAAGGCCTCTGACCTGACCCTTGGACCCCAGCAGTGTAAACCCTATTCAGAGAGCATGGCTGCTGTGGTCTTCCAGAACAGTCTGCATGACTGTGGCACTGCTGTCCAGGTGAGGACTAGGGGTGATGGAGTGTCCTGGTCTTTGGGCCCACAGTATGTATGGGAAGGGCCTGTGGGGTAACCTGTGCTATGTAGCTGCAGTAAGCTATAGCCATGCTCCTTCCACTGTAGCTACTGCTGTTATCTGATAGGCTGCAGCCAGGGCCGGCGCTACCCACTCAGCAGCTCCTGCAAAGCAGGGAGGCGCCATGCTGAAAAGGCGCAGTCTCCCTCCCTGCTCTGCTAAAGCTGCCTTAGCCCTCACTGTCACTGCCTCCTGCACGCCGCCCACAGGCGAGGGGCAGTATAAAGAGCTTCTCCTTGCACCGCGAGTGTACACAGCCTGCATGCCGCCCGCAGTGCCTGTCTGACAGCGGGTGGCAGTATGGAGAGGCTGAGCAGCTCCCTGCACCGTGCACACACTGTCCTCCTGCGACCTGCCCCCTCTTCCTCACGGACACTTGCGCTGAGGCATGTAGCGCTGTCTGTGAATGCCTGGATGACATTTCATGTCTGGATCCGCTCCTGTTCATCATTTGATTGACAGCTGACAGGCGCAGGGAGCAATGGGTAGCATTGCTCCCTGCGCCTGTCAGCTGTCAATCAAATGATGAACAGGCAGCAGTGCCGCCTCCCCTTCCTTCCCTCTTCTCAGTGTGCTGTGCCAATGCCACTGCCAGTCCTCAACACTCCGACCCCCTCTATCTCCTCTCCTCTTCTTCCATCTCCTACTTCTCTCCCCTCCTTCCCCCCTCAGTCACGAGTGCTGCACATACTTTTTGTACTGCTTTCGGATCGCACCGCACACACATTGCATGCATTCTGTGCGATGTGATCTAGCCCATAACGTCTGCGGTTCTCGCAACGTGTATGGACACCTTTAGTGCCTGCAACATTTTGCGGACACAGCACTGAGATGGTGTATGCATACATGTACATGCACCCGAGATCCTCCATAGGATCGCATGTTGCATACGCTCCCACAATCGGGCTGCAGTTTGTTGCAATGGCAATGTGAAAGGGCGCAAAATTTATGGTTTGCAGGAGGGCGCCGGACACCCTAGCACCGGCCCTGGCTGCAGCTTATACATGTAATGTGGCAATGCAGGTGTACCTCATACTGGTGCCACCTCCATACCTCCCCAAATGGCCCCTTCCAGCAGGGACAACATGCACTCTACAGGTGGTTTCTTACCAAAAAGATGAACTAGGCGCTGATATGAGATGTTTTTGTAATACACAATCTAGCTGCTGCTTGGGTGAGGTCTATAGTATACCTCTGGTACAAATGGCAAGTAAAAACACAGACACTTACGTCTATATAATAAAGCAGCGCTGTTCCTTTAAATAAGTTTAAACATATAGGGATTGTCTGAAAAAGATTTGACATTTATTAAAAAGTACACAGTTTAAACACAACAATTTTAAAACCTAAGTGTGAGCAGCCTCGTATGGATGGTGTTGGCAGTTTAGGTAGTCCTCTTAGGGTATATTGTTAAATAGAGCCACTGCTGAGAGCAATAAATGTCATACCCCTTTCACACCGCACTTTTAAAACGGTATATTGCCGTTTTTTTCCAATTTAAAACGTTTCAGGCTGCAATGTGAAAGTGCCAGAGTTGATTTACCGGTTAAAGTTAACCGGTATTTCAACACGGTTAAAAAGCTCTATTTCAATGGCTTTAAATGTGTCCCTTGGGGGTTAAACGGTTTGAATGGTATTAAATGACTTTTAAAATGGTTTTCACCTGCAATGTGAAAGGTCTCAAGGCTCAGACCCGTTTTAAAGTCCCATTTAAGAATACCGGGTCATTACCCATTTCTGCAATGTGAAAGCAGTATTACTCTCACCATTTATTAGAGGGATTCTTCCAGGTAGGATCCAGTGTCCTCACTATGAATGCGGCTGTGCTTTGGTGGTAAAGTACCGCTGGAGAAAGTTCTCGGACCTTGTGGGGCTTCCCAATCAATTTGGTGGTGAAAAGTGTGGTTTTGCTTGGTATCTGGTCGACCAAAAGGCTTTTGGTATCAGCAATATCGTTTTGATAGAAATCCAGTCAGCCAGGGCTCTTATTTCATCAACAGAGGATAAGATGATGCCAAGTAATAGTGAGAGGTCTGCTCAGGTAGCCACCGACATGTTTCGCTGAACTGTCAGCTTTTGTCCTGGTCCAAAGGTGACCTTGAAAAATGTTTTAAAATTGTTGTGTTTAAACTGTGTACTTTTTAATAAATGTAAAATCTTTTTCAGACAATCCCTATATGTTTAAACTTATTTAAAGGAACAGCACTGCTTTATTATATAGACGTAAGTTTCTATGCACTCTACAGGGACTTCCTCCATGGCTGTGTAGAATGAATGGGTAATAAAGGTGTCACCACAGGTGATGGCTATCATACATGAAGAGGGAGGCCCAGCAGCAGAGCATTGTGTTGGGAGGTATGCACCAAGCAGTGACTAGCAGTGTCTGCCCCTTATGTTCTAGTGCAGTGGTGGCCAACCTGTGGCTCTTGAGCCTCATGCGGCTCTTCCCCTTGCAAAGTGCGACGACTGCTGCCTGCTGCCCATTGTCTGTCCCAGTCCCCCCTGCTGCCTGTTCCCTGAATCCCTTCTCCTTCTGAGGGGAGGAGAGCGCGCATCTATCCTACCCTTTACTATGCATCCTTGTGACTGGACCGTCCGCCAATCAGAGCTCGTGGGCCAGCAGCCAATCAGGAGCCAGCCAGTGAGCTTTGATTGGTGGGCGGCCCAGTCACAGGTAAGTGAGGGGGAAGGAGACGCGCGGTGTGCTGTGCTCTCCTCCCATCAGTGACATGACAGGAGGACTGCAGGGGGACACCAGACTGTCCTCTCCCCACCTGGCGGCAGCAGCAACAACGGTGAGTGCTGCTGCTGGGAAATTTGCGCTGTGGGGGCATAGCAGTTTGTGGCGCTGTGGGGGCATAGCAGTTTGTGGCGCTGTGGGGGCATAGCAGTTTGTGGCGCTGTGGGGGCATACCCAGCACTGTTGGGGACATATGTGTATCTGGCACTATTGGGGGCATATGTGTATCACATCCACCCAAGGGGTCAAAATAGACTACGCCCCTTTTTTTTGGTGCATGCGCCTTTGGCGCGTGCATGATGTCGGCTCTTTAGCTTGACTACCGATATTTTTGGCTCTTTACCTCTGACCGGTTGGCCACCCCTGTTCTAGTGGGTTCACAAGTGTCTGTATTGCATGCAATGATTGAGCTGTGGTTGAGGCCTCCCCTGTTCTCTGCTAGTGTCCTGTGCACCAGAGAGCTGCAGGAATGGGGGGAGCTGTAAGCAGTAGTGCACGCAGGGGGGGTTTCTGAGTACCCAGAACCCCCCCCAGGAGTCTAAGGGCCATAGGCTGAAAGATGAGGGTCCCCTCTTTCCAAGGGTACAAGAATTTTAAAAATCAGCCCTTGGGAACCGGAGATATCTGACTTCAAAGCAGTGGTCCCCATTCAAGCCTGGTAATTGCTCTTCCCAGTCAGATATTTCAGGTTTTGTTTGACTTAGAGTTTTTATGAGGATCAATTCCAAAAGCTGGGACTCTCCCCCTTTGATGGACACTAGTAGCTTGTCTCTACTGTTCCTAGAACCAGAGATATCAGCCTTCCAGCAGCTGGTAACTGCTCCAGCTCCACACACCTGGTATGTAGTTTTATATACTAGTTGGCAGATTGCTCTGCCCGCTGAACTCTGATCCCCTAGTCCCCAATACCATTTGGTAGGTGAGATTCTCTAGTTTATAATTCCATTAAAATCTAAGAAATATATTTCCGGGAACTGGAGATATCTGCAGTCAAGCTGTCGTCCCACCAGAAAATTATGAATAATAAGCCCACTCCACTATACACCCCTACTCTGCGTATTAAAACATCCTCTACCACCCTGGAAGTTGTGTATCAGGGCCCCTCATTCAGCCCAATGCCCCCTTCTCCCACCATCTGTGCAGTAAAGGGTTAATTAGTGGAAATTACTGATCCAGGCCCTACATGCTGAGCGGTTGATATAATACCCCCTACCACCCGCAGGACATCAAAGCTTCCCCCACCCCTACCGCTAGAGGATTGGTAGCGGCCCCAATACATTGCTATGCCCAGGGGTCTACACTGCTGTTGACGCCCTTGTGTGTGTATATAGCCAAAAAAACTAACATTGTACCATGGGTTAATGCGTTTAACCCTAACAGTAATAACTAGAGACAGGATTATATGCAACAAAAAAAGCTTGAAATATGCATGCAAATATGCATGAAAAATACTTAAAATATGCATGAAAAGTGTTAAAATATGCTAAATTAAATAATAAAAAAAGTAATTTTTAACTTATTTATTTAAAAATCAGCATACAATTAGTTGCAAATAATCCTCAAAAATAGGCCCACAGCATCTGCAGATGTCAGTATGCTGGCTGCTACAGCATACTGCAGCATCCAAAGCTCTTCTTGCATCAACTGCACGGACCCTCATCTCCAGCGCCGATGGATCAAATGTTAGCATAGCGTGTGAGGGCGGCGCAGTGGAGGGCTTTCTCCCTGCGCTGCATACTCACTGTGACACAGCATTTTCTCTGCGCCGCATGATGTCACAACCCTTCTGCCCTCCTCCTCTGCTGCAGAAGTCTGTCTCTTGGTGTAATGTCCCAGGCCAGCGGCAGGCAAAGGTTCAGGAGCTGCGTAATGGCATCCGCCCTGACTGATTGGCAGCCTAGAGCAGTGTCAGACATAGCGTACATCCAAGGTTCCCCACTCTGCGCACATAGTGCCCCAGCATGCACACTCTACCACTACCTGGTCAGCAGCAGCAGGGCAAAGCAGTGCTGTGACTCGCGGGTGGGATAAGGGCGGGGCCTAAAATATGCACCATCACTAGATTTTAGGTTAAATATGCAATAACCAGTGATAATGGGCAAAATATGCAAATGCATATGCAAATGCATATAATCCTGTCTCTAGTAATAACACTGCCAGAAAAGCTAAACAATTGTGGCCCATAGTGTCCAGTGACCCTGACTTGAAATTATTACATGGAACTCGCATCCTCCCGAGCTACACCAGAGGGCGCAACATCAGGGACTTAGTGATTAAAACAGAAGTACCCACAGCCAGCCCAGAGACCACTTTCTGTCCCGCGGCAATGGATGTTTCAAATGCCTGGGGTGTAGGTACATGTCCACTGGCAACTCCATTGCACACCCCCACTCTGACAAGAAATTTCCCATCAAGTGGGCACTAACCTGTAGCACCAAGTACGTGGTGTATGCCATCACATGCCCGTGTGGCCTTTATTATATCGGTAAAACCGAATGCCCTTTTAAGATCAGGATGGCACAACACAGGTTGGCCATCCGCAATGCACTGGAGTCGGGCACTGGGGATCAACCAGTGGCCCAACACTTTGCAAAGGCGAAACATGGGATGGCCACTCTGCGGCACAAAATTATAGACCATGTGCCCCCATCAATTAGAGGGGGTAACCGGCCCAGGAAACTTTTACAGTTGGAATCCCGCTGGATTTTTAAACTAGATACAGTGCGCCCCAAGGGACTCAATGAGTCCTTGGGACTCATTAATTTTGTGTGACCATTGATCCAGAGGGGTGTAAGTGATCCACACTTCATCTATATGTGTGTAAGGTTAGACACCAGCATGGTTGCCACATGCTTATCCCACACACCAGTTACAGGGGACTGAGCTTATGTGCTAGAGGGTCATTAGGTAACATTTCATGTGTGTGTTCCCCTATACATCTGTTTGTATCAGTTTGCATTGTCCATGGCCGACAGAGTCGACACAGACTCGGTTCCTCTTTTTACCTTTTTATCTTTTTCATGTATTTTTTCTGTGTTCACAGATATATTTAGATTTGGCTCTGGCCAATCATCACTTCTGCACTTTAATATATGAAGATGTATCTATATGTTTTATACATGACACACGCACAAATGTCATATGTTGTCAATTCAACTGCTGTTTTTTTATTACCAGAGCATTTTTTTCACTGTTTTTTACTGTAACGCCCACGGGTGTTTTACTCATTTGACAACGTTCAGTCAGTTCTTATAATGTATTGTTATTGTTTACAGCGTTGCGACGGAACCCGGGCGCCGTGACGTCACATCCTCCGGAAACAGGAAGTTGTATTGTGGCAGAGCGTCGGGACGCCGCCGCGTCAGTCAGCTGGGGGAATATCGTGGAGGGTAAGCCTATTTATTTCACTGTTTGTACACTGTTTTGTTATCCTGATGAAGGGGAAACCTATCCCCGAAACGTAGATCCTTTGAATACACGTTTTTGATTTTCACAAGTCTTCGAGTGCCGCCTCGTATGTATGTATGTATCTGACCCGGCATATACTGGGTCACCTAAGTATCCATCTCCGTGCTTTGCTCCGCCCCTCTGAAAATCCTGCGTTTGCCCCTGGTAAGAGGGTGCTCAGAGACCTGTGGAAGCTATCTGCCCAATCACTCATCTGGTTATAACTTGGCTTACTCTGAGCTGCAGTAGTATTTGATAATATGACATACTCCTAGTATTATAAAGGCTTGTGGTGTTAATGCTCAATGTATATTTACTGTCCTCCAACATTCATCCATACAGTAGTACCTGGGCTAAGGGGATTCATGGAGGACTTATGCCCCGTACACACGGGGGAGATATATTGCTCAGCAATATATTGCTGAGTGTCTCTTCTGTTAATCAGCGACCAGAGATGGTCGCTGATAATCGGGAGACTCTGCTGGGGGAAGAGGCAGGGAAATAGCTGATCGCAGGAGCAAGCTCCTGCGACCACCGACCATCAGGGGCTGCACACGGGAGCGCGCACCCGGCGATTCATCGCTGACAGCACACACAAATCACTGGCAATATGGTCGCTCTGCGACAATATTCCCAGCGATATGTGCTGAAATTGCACCCGTGTGTACGCACCTTTATTGGTAACAAAGGTGTCGGCCATCTTGGCAATGGTCCTGAGATGGGTGCATTGACTTCTAAAGGTGCTAACGTTGGACTTGTCTCGTCTACAGATGACTATGGACCAGTTGATCTACAGTACGAGCCTCACCTACAGCCCGGTTTCCAGCATAAGCTCTCCCATTACTGGGAGTACTGGTGCTGTAGTGTCCATCCAGTGCTACTACCCAAGGTTAGGATGCTTCCTACAGTTGATGGGGTAATCTGGATGTCTATGGGAAGCGTGTCCTGTTTGGCCCAATGCAGACCCAGGCATTGTCCCATTGGATCACATGTAACTGTAGAGCACCCAAGAATGGCTGTGTTGATTGTAGGTTTCTAGACGTAAGACACTAAATAATTGGTTTGAGGGGCTCATAACCCTGTTATGGGACTACACCCTATCCTACCCTCCCTTTGAGCACCAAGCCCCAAACATGATGGTTGGGGTATGTGGGCTATGGAAGGCCTTTGCCACTGAGATGGGATCTCAGTTTAGTACCAACATTACTAAGTTTTAAAGTCATCTAACTCCTGATTTGTAGCAGAACATAATCTCCTTCAGTGTTGTGACATCATTATCTGACTCTGTCTAGTAACAAGAAACAATTTAGTAGTGGTTGTAAATGCGCCAAACCTGACTGCCGCAACTAATACCCCCTTGGGATACCAGCCCCAAAAAATCAACACAAGCAAATACAAGACGGAAGTATACTGATGCGCTGTCAGGCAAATAGATGGATTGGTCACTCCTTCTTCCCTGGTCCTGGATTCTGTCCAAGGATTTTTTTACAAGTTCATGGGTAGAAGAGGAGACAGATACACATGGATAGTGAAACCAGAAAGAATCCTACATAGGAAAATCACTGTGGTTGGGTTCTAAAAAGAACACGGACCTGTCCAACAGGCCCTATGTGCCTGTAAAGGTATCTTTCAAACACCCATGTTTTTCCAAATTCCCATGCAGTTAATGCTCACCTTCTGGCAATGCCTTATGTGCACATAGGGGTATCTTTTCTGTTCTGTTCCTTAGTTGTCCAAATCTCATATAGAAGTTTGTGGTATCGAAACTCACAGGCAGATAGCGATATAACAATTTTATTTTCACAATCCGAGCAGTAAAAAAAACAGGATACAAAGAACAAGCAGCAGAAAAGAGTTAAAAAAATTCCTAGCAGAGCGTCACCTCCTATCCCTGCCAACTCAGCACTCACCCGGGTCTAGAGGAGAGTTGGTGCCTCACAAGATGAAAAAAAGTGAAGAGGCCAGAGGGGATGGATCGGCAATGCTGGAAACGTCACTCCACAACACCGACGCGTTTCGGACCTGTAATGGTCCTTTTTCAAGGTGTGGAGTGTATGAGTAGGGTGAAGGTATTTATACCTGCCCAGCAAACAGCCTAAAATGGCAAATAAAAAATCTGTACCGGAGTGTCAAATTTTTTAAAAACTATTCATAAGATATACACACATGATAAAACAAAAGAACCTCTCTATACATAATATATTACGTCAGGAAAGCATTCAATAAAAAGAGCGGAGCATTTGCATTGTTATAACAGTACATTAGCGTGATTGAAAAGCGTCCCATCCGGAAAGTCCTTAACTTGTTTTAGTAACCACATACAGCGTTCCCGCTGTTTCTATCGGTGTGCTTGTATCCAATGGTCCCGCTGTCCGGATATCCGGATCTCCCTGTGCAGATAATCATAGCGGCTACATCCGGTTAGGTATCTGGAACGCAAGCTCTCCTCAGGCGGAAGCGGCAGTGACGTCTGCTTCCAAATCGAGGTGTGAGACGCAAACATCGCTCCGCTTGATACTTCCTGATCTCCCTTCAGTGACGCTTGCGTGTCATATACGTGTGCTTGAAACGCAGGTCAATGGGATGATTATTGGCTTCCATATTGTATCAGGCACCGTTATATGGATGATTCCATATGTAAAATAGAAAATGTGCAAAATTAGCATTAATTACATATTGCCGTTCAGCCCATACATATCAATACTAAAAACGATACAAATATTAAAAACCATTTGATTATTATGATAAACAATTCATTAATAAAAAGTACATTAATAATAAAAAGTGCATTAATAATAAAAAATATATAAAAATTCATCCTGATAGGTAAATGCTTTTTTTTTAAAAACGGGATTATATGCTTCACTCCAAAAAACACAAGTTCGAAGTCCATATTTAAGCCTGATGGGGACAGAGGTTTCAACGTATATATAGTCTGCATTTCTGTACGTGCTAATCTCTGTTCACAATCATTGACCCGCCAGTGTGGTTTCACCATCTTTATCCCACAGAAGGAGACCAGATGCCGAATATCACACTGGTGGACTTTTTTAAAATGGTCCGACACATTATTGGACTCCAGGCCTTTCTTTACATTTCTTACATGTTCTGCCCATCTAACTTTAAGGGCCCTGGATGTCCTACCGACATACTGTTTGGAACAGTATTAATGCTAATTTTGCACATTTTCTATTTTACATATGGAATCATCCATATAATGGTGCCTGATACAATATGGAAGCCAATAATCATCCCATTGACCTGCGTTTCAAGCACACGTATATGACACGCAAGCGTCACTGAAGGGAGATCAGGAAGTATCAAGCGGAGCGATGTTTGCGTCTCACACCTCGATTTGGAAGCAGACGTCACTGCCGCTTCCGCCTGAGGAGAGCTTGCGTTCCAGATACCTAACCGGATGTAGCCGCTATGATTATCTGCACAGGGAGATCCGGACAGCGGGACCATTGGATACAAGCACACCGATAGAAACAGCGGGAACGCTGTATGTGGTTACTAAAACAAGTTAAGGACTTTCCGGATGGGACGCTTTTCAATCACGCTAATGTACTGTTATAACAATGCAAATGCTCCGCTCTTTTTATTGAATGCTTTCCTGACGTAATATATTATGTATAGAGAGGTTCTTTTGTTTTATCATGTGTGTATATCTTATGAATAGTTTTTAAAAAATTTGACACTCCGGTACAGATTTTTATTTGCCATTTTAGGCTGTTTGCTGGGCAGGTATAAATACCTTCACCCTACTCATACACTCCACACCTTGAAAAAGGACCATTACAGGTCCGAAACGCGTCGGTGTTGTGGAGTGACGTTTCCAGCATTGCCGATCCATCCCCTCTGGCCTCTTCACTTTTTTTCATCTTGTGAGGCACCAACTCTCCTCTAGACCCAGGTGAGTGCTGAGTTGGCAGGGATAGGAGGTGACGCTCTGCTAGGAATTTTTTTAACTCTTTTCTGCTGCTTGTTCTTTGTATCCTGTTTTTTTTTTTACTGCTCGGATTGTGAAAATAAAATTTTGTTATATCGCTATCTGCCTGTGAGTTTCGATACCACAAACTTCTATATGAGATTTGAACAACTAAGGAACAGAAAATATACCCCTATGTGCACATAGGGCATTGCCAGAAGGTGAGCATTAACTGCATGGGAATTTGGAAAAACGTGGGTGTTTGAAAGATACCTTTACAGGCACATAGGGCCTGTTGGACAGGTCCGTGTTCTTTTTAGAACCCAACCACAGTGATTTTCCTATGTAGGATTCTTTCTGGTTTCACTATCCATGTGTATCTGTCTCCTCTTCTACCCATGAACTTGTAAAAAAATCCTTGGACAGAATCCAGGACCAGGGAAGGAGTGACCAATCCATCTATTTGCCTGACAGCGCATCAGTATACTTCCATCTTGTATTTGCTTGTGTTGATTTTTTGGGGGCTGGTATCCCAAGGGGGTATTAGTTGCGGCAGTCAGGTTTGGCGCATTTACAACCACTACTAAATTGTTTCTTGTTACTTGTCTTTTACCACTTGTAGAGGTTATTTGCAGCCGAAATTATGTTTGCCCATAGAGGCCGCAGAAATGTATTAGCTAAAGACATCTTTGACAATGAAGAACATTGTGAAGTCATAGATGATAACTTGGAGGAGGCCATGTTTAAATTAGAGAAAGCACTGTTGAAAGAGGGACGTCTCTGGTGGGAAGTCATCTCCCTTGAAAAATATCGTTCTGAGGGAATTATCCCTAGGGGACTCAGAATAGATAAAACGCCATCTTTCAACAGTGAATCAGATGAGTTTAAGGCCAATTGGTATAAGGTTCTAGATATGTGCTCATTTAAATTAATGGAACTCATAATTAAATACAAAAATGAAGAACTAAAGAAAAATGAGGATACCGTTATGATTTATAAAACCTTGGTCGATCCCCACTCTAAAACAAAAGAATTTAAAGAATGTGAGGAAAACATCACACATAAAATTGAAAAAAATGAAAAAGAACTAAGATTGAAAAAAAAGAAAAAGTATCTTAGGGATAAAGAGGACTATAAGACAGGCTCCCAATACGATTATAAAACTAAAAGTAATAAAATGGAATTAAATAGGGACCCGATAGCCCCAAAACAAACCCCAAGAGTAAAAAGAATTAACCATTTTAAACAACCATATCGGTATAAGCCTCAAGAGAGAATTCCAACTAATGAAGAAAGTTTTACTTTCCAAAGGAATAAGAGAAATTGGAGACCGTATGAGAATAGTGAGGATAGACCCACTAGACAAAAAAGAAATAGAAACTTTACTGATGAGGAAGAAACTCCCAAACACTGGAGACAAAATAGGCCAGACAATCAAAATATCGGTTGGAGAACTAAGAATAGATTTGAGCCCTTAAGAAGACATCGGGACATTGAGCCCCATTTTTTAGACAAGGAAACCTACCAACCAATAATACATTGAAACTTAATCCCTCAAAAAAATATAAGAAAAGGGGCAAAAGGGGGGGCGGACACTCAGAGGAGTCTAAACTTAAGAGAAAAACTAAAAGATCAGAAAAATCACCAAACCAAATCCCTTTGGAAACACAGGAGATAGAACAGCAAGATCTTGGTAAAAACAAAATTTTTAATTTAAGTAAATACATACCCAATGCAGAAGAGATGAAGGTCTTAGAGCGTGGTTTAAAGTTCGCTCCATCGAACAAAACAGATGAATTCGAAGTCTTTATAGACTTTCAGAAGTTTATTAGAAAATTAACACTCAAACGCTTTTTTGAAGAAAATGGTCAGACAGACAATACAAATAATGAGGCTGCCAATTACTCCATTTTTAAAAAGAAATCAACTTTTTACCCAAAACACAAAAAGGGTTGCTTCATCGAGACGTTTGAACGCCTGGTATGTGATGACCTAGAAAAAATTCATTTTAAACCGGACAAAACTGTAAATTTAACAAAAAAGGAACGCGAAGCTATTAAGAGTCTGCGGGAAAATGACCAGATTGTCATAAAACCCGCAGACAAAGGGGGTAGTATTGTAATTTTGGATGTAGAGGATTATAACAGCGAAATTATAAGACAGCTATCGGACACAGCAACTTATAATAAGAGGCAACCCAACCGAGACCATTAGTGGAAAGCTGTCTACTTTTCTAAAATTGTATACCAAAAAAGGTGTAATTACAACAGCCGAAAGTGAATATATTATGATCGAGAAACCATCAATGCCGGTAGTGTATATATATACTACCCAAAATTCACAAAAATGAGACCAAACCCCCTGGTCGGCCAATAGTGGCCGGAACAAATTCTGTCCTTTCAAATTTGTCCCACTTCTTAGACCACTTGTTACAGCCAATGGTGCAAAAAAACCAGTCTTATCTTAAAGACACTATCGCCACTCTAGATGTTTTAAAAACCATCAAGTGGGAGGGAGGTTTCAAATTAATAACATCTGATGTGGCCTCCCTCTACACGATTATAGATCACAACAAGGGTTTATTAGCGATAAAATATTTTTTGGATCAGGAAGAGATGGAGGATGATAAGAAAAACTTCATTCTGGAAGGCATTTCCTTGATCTTAACAAATAATTACTTCTGGTTTGATGGTGGCTACTATCTTCAGTTAACCGGTACCGCTATGGGCACCAGGCTGGCACCAAGCTATGCCAATTTATTTATGGCATGGTGGGAGATCAAGGCGGTGTGGCAAAACCACCCGTTCGGTGCCAGCCTGGTGCTGTGGCGTCGGTATATTGACGACATACTTTGAGTCTGATTTAAAACTATTCTGTGATCATCTGAATTCTAATGACCTTAATATCCGCTTAACATTTGACATCAGTTCAGAAACAGTTAATTTCCTTGACCTCACCATTTATGTTGAGAATGACTTAGTAAAAACTAAAAGTTACATCAAAAAAACTGATTGTAACTCATTTATTGATGCGAATAGTAATCATCACATCAATTGGCTTAAAAGTGTCCCTGGAAGTCAATTCCAGCGCATTAGTAGGAATTGTACTGACTTAAAGGTTTATGAAGACCAGGCCCTACAACTAGAGAAACAATTCCTCAGTAAAGGATATCAAAAGCCAATGATCAACAAAGCTAAGGATAAAGGCAGATCTCTGCTAATTAATAGAGATCAAGAAAGGCCCAAGAAAGTTAAATCCAGCATATCGGATGTAATGTTTATCACAAAGTATACAAGTCAACATAGACAGCTAGAAAGCATGATAAAAAAAACATTGGAGTGTACTTGCCAGTGACCCCCTGTTATCCAAACATATAAATGTCAACCCGAAGTTTGTGTACAGGCGGGCCAGGAATGTGAAAGACACCATAGTGAACAGTGCTATTAATGTTCCATCACCACTCACCCGTATAAAATCAAAAGGGTTTTACAGATGTGGTATGTGCAGTCTATGCAGATCTTGTAAAGGTTCAATAAAATGTGTGCAGGAATACCAATCTACACATACAAATAAAATATATCCTATTGAGGACTTTATAACTTGTGATAGTAAGAACTGCATCTATCTGCTACAATGTAACTGTTCCAAACAGTATGTCGGTAGGACATCCAGGGCCCTTAAAGTTAGATGGGCAGAACATGAAAAGAAATGTAAAGAAAGGCCTGGAGTCCAATAATGTGTCGGACCATTTTAAAAAAGTCCACCAGTGTGATATTCGGCATCTGGTCTCCTTCTGTGGGATAAAGATGGTGAAACCACACTGGCGGGTCAATGATTATGAACAGAGATTAGCACGTACAGAAATGCAGACTATATATACGTTGAAACCTCTGTCCCCATCAGGCTTAAATATGGACTTCGAACTTGTGTTTTTTGGAGTGAAGCATATAATCCCGTTTTTTTTAAAAAAGCATTTACCTACCAGGATGAATTTTTATATATTTTTTTATTATTAATGCACTTTTTTTATTATTAATGTACTTTTTATTAATGAATTGTTTATCATAATAATCAAATGGTTTTTAATATTTGTATCGTTTTTAGTATTGATATGTATGGGCTGAACGGCAATATGTAATTCATGCTAATTTTGCACATTTTCTATTTTACATATGGAATCATCCATATAACGGTGCCTGATACAATATGGAAGCCAATAATCATCCCATTGACCTGCGTTTCAAGCACACGTATATGACACGCAAGCGTCACTGAAGGGAGATCAGGAAGTATCAAGCGGAGCGATGTTTGCGTCTCACACCTCGATTTGGAAGCAGACGTCACTGCCGCTTCCGCCTGAGGAGAGCTTGCGTTCCAGATACCTAACCGGATGTAGCCGCTATGATTATCTGCACAGGGAGATCCGGACAGCGGGACCATTGGATACAAGCGGGAACGCTGTATGTGGTTACTAAAACAAGTTAAGGACTTTCCGGATGGGACGCTTTTCAATCACGCTAATGTACTGTTATAACCATGCAAATGCTCCGCTCTTTTTATTGAATGCTTTCCTGACGTAATATATTATGTATAGAGAGGTTCTTTTGTTTTATCATGTGTGTATATCTTATGAATAGTTTTTAAAAAATTTGACACTCCGGTACAGATTTTTTATTTGCCATTTTAGGCTGTTTGCTGGGCAGGTATAAATACCTTCACCCTACTCATACACTCCACACCTTGAAAAAGGACCATTACAGGTCCGAAACGCGTCGGTGTTGTGGAGTGACGTTTCCAGCATTGCCGATCCATCCCCTCTGGCCTCTTCACTTTTTTTCATCTTGTGAGGCACCAACTCTCCTCTAGACCCGGGTGAGTGCTGAGTTGGCAGGGATAGGAGGTGATGCTCTGCTAGGAATTTTTTTAACTCTTCTGCTGCTTGTTCTTTGTATCCTGTTTTTTTTACTGCTCGGATTGTGAAAATAAAATTTTGTTATATCGCTATCTGCCTGTGAGTTTCGATACCACAAACTTCTATATGATATTTGGACAACTAAGGAACAGAACAGAAAAGATACCCCTATGTGCACATAGGGCATTGCCAGAAGGTGAGCATTAACTGCATGGGAATTTGGAAAAACGTGGGTGTTTGAAAGATACCTTTGAAGGCACATAGGGCCTGTTGGACAGGTCAGTGTTCTTTTTAGAACACAACCACAGTGATTTTCCTATGTAGGATTCTTTCTGGTTTCACTATCCATGTGTATCTGACTCTGTCTAGTGGCCAGGCCCTGGAGAGAACTTATGGAGGACTAATGGATCATTAGATCTGAATGTGGCAGCTCAGCTGCTACTTGGTAATCTCCCATAAGGTCACCTGAGCATTCCTGTAAGTACAGATAATTGGACTACTGATAATGGTCTCACCACTCAACATCAAGTGATGGGTTTCTCTGCAGTAGATGTAATGTTGTGGGTCCCTTCTCTCCATATTATACTACATAGTAATGAGACTGATTCTTCCTACAGACATGGTAATGTGAGCAGCAAAGCCATCCAGCCAATGTGGATACCCTTCAGCTCCACTGTATCCACAGAGGAGAGGCTGCCATTCCTGTTCCAGATAATGAATGGTAAGGCTGTTCCCATTGGGGTAATACTGGAGGTTCAGGCTCGGACAGATTCCCAGGCCTGTAGTGGTGATGTTCCAGTGCTTGCAGCCCATGTAACCTAGGATGGTCCTTGTCCATCCAGTTCTTAAGCAGTAGAGCTTTTAAAGATGTGCTTTATAATAGGCATCCCATTGTCTTTTTTCACATGAGATTAAGGATAGTTGTCCTAATGAATACTGTGACTGATAGTAGGCTGGGATATGCCCCCAGTTCCTAGAAGTGCTTGGTCAACCCCAAGCGGTGGTGGCCTTGTATTCATAACTGATCATCTTCTTGCAGATGACTTTAGTGCACCAAGGACGTCTACAGTTTTCTTTATTGGTGATACACTAAACATAGAGGCTTCTGTTCTTGCGAAGAACCACATCCCATTGAAGATCTGGGTGGACAGTTGTGTGGCTACAACATCTCTTGCCGTGAACTCCAGCCCCCATTAAGAGATCATAGCTTTTAATGGGCGAATATGATTTTTGTTCATTGTGGTACCTTAGGTTGCGCTAAGGAAATGGCTGGTAAGCTAACTGGCTGCTATCAGGCCTGGTGTATCATGTTTCTGTCCACAGGTGCCTGATGGATAGCAAGCAGGAATACTCCACATCAAGCTTCATAGCGCCAAGGCCTCGGCCAAATGAGCTCCAGTTCAGGATTGATGTCTTCAAGTTTACGAAGCCCGATACACCTGTGGTGAGCGATCAATGGGTGCTGTCTCTGAATGGTGTGACTGTCTGTGGTGGTGATAGTGTTCAGCTATACTTATCAACCTTCGATGTCAGCCAGAGGATTCCTCTTCTAAGTAACGGCCGGAGATCAGTTGAAATGACACACACACACACACACACACACACACACACACACACACACACACCCCAATGGAGTATGTTAGTCAGACAGTGATCTGAAGTTTAATCTTAGTGTGCTCATAGTTACACCAAAAATGTGGAATGCAATCCACGTCATTGCTCATTAAATGTTTCTTTTGAAGTTTTGAGCTAAAACCATAAATTCACACTTTTTAATAAGATGTCAAAACAAAAGTTTCTTTATCATAGAAATAATTGTATCAATGTCGATAAGCAAGCAGTAACCTTGCCTCCTCCTTCTGATTCTCAAAACATTCCAAAACGCTATCTTCATTTCGCAGTTGCAATATCTTCTGACCTTGGTAACAAGTTACAACTCTTACAATCACCTCAAACTGTTCCATCTTATGCTGAAATTAAAATCTGTTCTGCTAGAAGCATTTGAAGGAAAATACATCTTAAAGGGACAGTGATAGTTCTGAATAACATATATAAAACTTAAAACCTTATATGTATATAAAAGGTGAGAATCATATCTATACTCTATCATTTCCTCCTGTTCTACCTTTTACTGACTTAATATCACGGTACTTGTTTCCTAGCACGGCCACAAATCTTGTCCATCGGGGTAGTTTTAGTGCCCTGCGACGCGACAGACGCGATGCCCCCGATTTTTCCATTGAAATGCATTGAAAACAGTGAAAAATCGGGTCGGTCGTGTGCACCTAAAAATGGTAAAATAGTCCAGACGCGATGCCCCCGATTTCCCCATAGGGAACAATGTTAAATGGATCAATTTACCAAAATCAGCATAGGGAACAATGGTAAATGGGCCAGAAACCCCCAAAAAACACACTGACCAGTGAAATGTCCCCCCAAAAGTAGTTGACGCCACCCCGCGATCAACGTGAACCCGAAGCGTGGCGAGCCCGCGAGGGGCGGCGGTACGCGTCCTCCGACCCTTTCATGCCCCTACTATCCACTAGGGTGTGGAGTGAGAATAGAATAGTGTGGCGAGGGGACGCGGATACCTTCACAGGTAAACGCGGCCTTCACAAGTATCCGCGTCCCCTCGCTGCGCTCGCCACGCTTCGGGCTCGGTGGCTCGCTGCGCTCGCCACACTATTCTATTCTCACTCCACGCCCTAGTGGATAGTAGGGCATGAAAAGGTCGGAGGATGCGTACCGCCGCCGCTCGCCACGCTTCGGGTTCATGTTGATGGCGGGGTGGCGTATAGTACTTTTGGGGGGACATTTTTAGGTTCAGGGGTGTTTTGGGGGGTTTATGGACCATTTAACATTGTTCCCTGTTGAATTGGCTAAATTGAGGCATTTAACATTGTTCCCTATGGGAAATCGGGGACATCGCGTCGGGTCCATCGCATACGATTTTTTAGCACGCATGCGATGCGACCGACCTGATTTTTTTTTTTTTATCCTGCGATGCACAAGATTAGAATCGGTGTGGCCGTGCTAGGAAACAAGTACCAATATCACTATTGGTTATAATCCATTATAAAACTAAAGTATATATGCAAAATGGTTGCTTTAATATAATGCGGCTTCTCTCAGTCCCTCCAATCTATAAGTACGGTTGGCCTGCCTAACGAGGAGCACACAGTCCACCATAATGGTGCCAATGGCTATGTCCCCACGAGCAGATGCTGGCATCACTTCAGGTGGAGGGTAATGACCGTTGACACATATCCATCATAGTAGACTGTCTACCGCTCTTCCCTCTGCAAAGTGTTTGTGTAGTGTTATAAAACCTGGAGGATTCAAACTGAGGTTTATAGCATTGCATCTATAGTTTCCCTAATCTTTTTACATGTCATTTTCTTTGTCAGATTTCTCATCAGGGAAGATTTGTGAGATTTACTTTCAGAATTAATTGTCCATTTATTAAGTCCATTTGCAATGTCCTTTCACTTATGATTTCCACCATAGTCCAACATGTTTAGTTCTTCTAGTACATTGTTGCCAATAGTAAAGAACATATTGTTAATGTTGTGGCGACTTTATCTTGTAACACATCAATAATTAAAATACATGCGATTGACCAAATCTTGTACATCACAGGGTAGGATTCTTTTTTTCTTGTGTCTGGAACAAAAACCAAGTGTGAGTATTTTACCTATCAGTCATAATACAAATTTTACCAGAACATAGGTAACTATAAATAAAACCTTTAAGCCAGGTTACTGGATTTTTCCATGAGTTTAGCCATTTATTTTCACTATACACTTTGGCAACTTGGCTTTTTAACTCTTTAACTTGGAATAGGTGGATCTCAATGGCTTCAACAACTTCATATGTGTCATTAAAGTAATTAAAACAAGCTTATTTTACACCAATGCACATTCCCACTTATGTACAGTTCTGGCAATTGTCATACTGTACTACATTGGATTAATCATCAATGACCAAACAAGGGTCACAATCACCATTAATGCAGCAGAAGACATTATGGGGGAAATTTACTAAAGGAAATTTGTAAAAAATAGGTGTATTTGTATCCAGGAATACACTTATTTTTGACATTTACTATCCCGAAAATACGGCTATTCACATTCATAGCACATCAATACGACTACGAATTGCCATATTTCTAGATACAAATACACCTATTTTTTTACAAATTTCCTTAAGTAAATTCCCCCCTATACATCCCAAAAGACCATTATCAGATTTTGAACCTATTGAACTGTATTTATGCATGGTACAGTACAATGATTGGATAATACTTCCTTTGAGGCTTTCTTGTATCCCAGTGTCCTTATTTGCCACTTTTTGACATAATCGGTGCAGTCAGCAGACCTTGGCATAGACTTTCAAATCAGGGATCAAGAACTTTTCTGAAGTATTTCCATAGTCACTCAGTCTTCAAGTTGCAGCTTGTAACTTATATCTACATTAGTATCTTGGATAGACAAAAAAAACTTGACAATGGACATTTAGTCAAATCATCATATATACATTATAACTTCAAATATTCAAATTATGCCTTATATGATATTAACTAGTATTTTATCTATTTTTCTTCATTTCTCTTAAATAACCTTTGAATATGTTTTTATACTGCAGCCTCAGTGTTTGCTGACTTGTAAAACCATTTCTCCAGCCAGTGTCTGTATTCACACAAGGGCAAATTCATATCTTAAGACCCTGGGCAACTGGGTGAAGATCACTTGTTTCCACTAAAAGGGTGGGTACATTGTGTACTTTTACAACCTTTTCTCAGGTACTATAATGCACACTTCAGCCTGTTGCAAAGGCCTGTGTGGACTCTAGGGGTTCTCTATTGTTTCCCACCTATAACTTTATACACATACTGCCATGCATAATGTGGGCATTTGCCAGTGACTTGTTGGCAGACAGCGCTTTTTCCCAGACACCACTCGTCAAAGCCTTTCTCAGCTCCTTGTTTCTTACCTCCTGCTTAGAGGCTTATTGTAGGAGCAACAAGTGTGTCTTCTGGCTTAGCACTTTTGGGTTCTATGTCCATCTGATGGTCGGGTATATTCAATAACTGTAACATGGCTTACCTGCCTTGCAGGATATTAGCCATACTATTGCCCAAAGTCATAAGTGTCTGCTCCTCAGTGTGCTGTGACCTTACACCACAACTGGCTTAGACAGGCAACAAAGACAGCATTCTTGTACTAGAGCCTTCAGCTCTGCTGTTTATGTAGACATACAGTATATAAGGGTAGAAATTCCCATAGTTATACATTATGTATAGGATATAATCACAATGCCTTGGAAATCGCGGAAAATTAAAGGTGCATTTTTTCTTTTTCCTTATGCTGAGATACTGTTACCACAGCATATTTTATACTTGCTATGGAGCTCTGCAATTTCTTTAACTCCTCCCCCCCCCCCTTTTGAGCACAGCGTACAATACCGCTGAGATCAATATGATGAAACATAAAACAAACACTCTATCAGCAATATTATTTACAGTACACATTTCTTTTGTATCTCTTTGGCTGCTTCTAATGTAAGTCTGTATGTGAGACATCGGCAGCGTCCCCCGCTATACTCCCTTATTCTGACTCTAGTGTAACAGTCTGTATGTGAGACATATGCAGCGTCCCCCGCTACACTCCCTTATTCTGACACTAGTGTAACAGTCTGTATGTGAGACATATGCAGCGTCCCCCGCTACACTCCCTTATTCTGACACTAGTGTAACAGTCTGTATGGGAGACATATGCAGCGTCCCCCGCTACACTCCCTGATTCTGACTAGTGTAACAGTCTGTATGTGAGACATTGGCAGCGTCCACCGCTACACTCCCTGATTCTGACTAGTGTAACAGTCTGTATGTGAGACATCGGCAGCGTCCCCCGCTACACTCCCTGATTCTGACTCTAGTGTAACAGTTTGTATGTGAGACATATTCTGACTCTAGTGTAACAGTTTGTATGTGAGACATATGCAGCGTCCCCCGCTACACTCGGGCGGGCTGGGCCGGGGGGGCAGGGTGCATCTGGGGGGCATCTGCCCCCCAGGCCGCACTGGCAGGTCTACTGCGGGCCGTGTCCGAGGCCGCCTTCCCGTTTTTTTTTTCACTGCCGGCGGCCATGTTCCTGTGGTCTTTTAAATTATGTCTGAGGCCACAGGAACATGGCCGCCAGCCTCCATGACTACGTGGAGGAGGGCCGACAGCCTATTCCCTCTTATCCCCGTCGGCAGTGCCAGGCGCTGGGTGGGGACGTCATGACAATGACGCCTCCCACCCACGCGTCTGCAGACGCAGCCAGATACTGGAGGCAGCGGCAGGCAGGCCGCAGGACAAGTCATGGGGGCCGCAGCAGGAGGCCGCACAGAGTATAATTGAAATTCCTGGAGCCGCAGTAGGAGAGGAACCTGGGGATAAAACACAGTAAGTGAGTATTAAACACCTAAAACGATATATCTGCAGTTTCATGTATATTAATAATAATGCAATGACACCACAGGGTGCTCCCACTGTATAATAATTTGTGTCATGGCATTACTATTATTATATTATACAGAGGAAGCAGCCTGTGGTGTCATGGCATTACTTTTATATTATACAGGGGGAGCAGCCTGTGGTGTCATTATTATTGTACAGGGGGAGCAGCCTGTGGTGTCATGGCATTATGCCATGACACTACAGGCTGCTCCCTCTGTATAATAACGCAATGACACCACAGGCTGCTCCCCCTGTATAATATAAAAGTAATGCCATGACACCACAGGCTGCTCCCTCTGTATAATAATAATGCAATGACGCCACAGGCTGCTCCCCCTGTATAATAATTTGTGTCATGGCATTACTATTGTTATATTATACAGCGGGAGCAGCCTGTGGTGTCATGGCATTATTATTATACAGCGAGAGCAGCCTGTGGTGTCATGGCATTATTATTATACAGCGAGAGCAGCCTGTGGTGTCATTGCATTATTATTATACAGCGGGAGCAGCCTGTGGTGTCATTGCATTATTATTATACAGAGGGAGCAGCCTGTAGTGTCATGGCATTAGTTTTATATTATACAGGGGGAGCAACCTGTGGTGTCATGGCATTATGCCATGACACCACAGGCTGCTCCCTCTGTATAATAATAACAATGCCATGACACCACAGGCTGCTCCCCCTGTATAATATAAAAGTAATGCCATGACCCCACAGGCTGCTCCCTCTGTATAATAATAATGCAATGATGCCACAGGCTGCTCCCCCTGTATAATAATTTGTGTCATGGCATTATTATTATACAGCGGGAGCAGCCTGTGGTGTCATTGCATTATTATTATACAGCGGGAGCAGCCTGTGGTGTCATTTCATTATTATATAGCGGGAGCAGCCTGTAGTGTCATGGCATTAGTTTTATATTATAAGGGGGGGGGGGGGAGCAACCTGTGGTGTCAGATTTGTTATTGTACAGGGGGAGCAGCCTGTGGTGTCATGGCATTATGCCATGACACCACATGCTGCTCCCTCTGTATAATAATGCCATGACACCACAGGCTGCTCCCTCTGTATAATATAATAATAGTAATGCCATGACACAAATTATTATACAGGGGGAGCAGCCTGTGGCATCATGGCATTATTATTATTATACAGGGGGAGCAGCCTGTGGCATCATGGCAATATTATTATTATACAGGGGGAGCAGCCTGTGGTGTCCTGTCTTTTACGCAGGGGTGCGCTCTCCCCCGCTCCCCCTCCCCCCTCCCCCCAGCAGCAGATGGAGAGACAGCAACAATGGTGAGTTGCTGGTGGGAAATTTTGGCACTGTTGGGGCATATGTGTATTTGGCACTGTGGGGACATATGTGTCTCTGGCACTGTGGGGGCATATCTTGCACTGTGGGGGCATATGTGTATTTGGCACTGTGGGGGAATATCTGGCTCTGTGGGGGCATATGTGTCTCTGGCTCTGTGGGGGCATATGTGTCTCTGGCTCTGTGGGGGGAATATCTGGCACTGTGGGGGCATATGTGTCTCTGGCACTGTGGGGGCATATGTGTCTCTGGCACTGTGGGGGCATATGTGTCTCTGGCACTGTGGGGGCATATGTGTCTCTGGCACTGTGGGGGCATATGTGTCTCTGGCACTGTGGGGGCATATGTGTCTCTGGCACTGTGGGGGCATATCTGGCACTGTGGGGGCATATGTGTATTTGGCACTGTGGCGGAATATCTGGCACTGTGGGGGAAAATCTGTCACTGGACATCACATTGTGCGGTGTAATGGGCATCATGGTATGGGGCATAATGGGCATTACGGTGTGGGGAGCATTGGGTAATTCCCATCAAAGTATGGGGTGCAATGGGCATCAATGTGTGTGTGTCATAATGTGTAATTAGCATCACAATGGCAATCTGCAGGTACACAATACAATCATGGTACAGGCCATGCCCCCTTATGATAGGCCACACACATCATAAGGGGGCGTGGCCTGTACCATGGGGGGGGGGGGGGGGGTATGGGCCAGTGCTCTGGACTTGCTAAGAGCTAAAGAGGCTAAAAGTTGCCAGCCAGCCCCTGGCTACACTCCCTGATTCTGACTCTAGTGTAACAGGCTGTATGTGAGACATATGCAGCGTCCCCGCTACACTCATTTATTCTGAATCTAGTGGAACAGTCTGTATGTGAGACATATGCAGCGTCCCCGCTACACTCCTTTATTCTGACTCTAGTGTAACAGTCTGTATGTGAGACATATGCAGGGTCCCCGCTACACTCCTTTATTCTGACTCTAGTGTAACAGTCTGTATGTGAGACATATGCAGCGTCCCCCGCTACACTCCTTTATTCTGACTCTAGTGTAACAGTCTGTATGAGACATCGGCAGCGTCCCCCGCTACACTCCCTTATTCTGACTCTAGTGTAACAGTCTGTATGTGAGACATCGGCAGCGTCCCCCGCTACATTCCTTTATTCTGACTCTAGTGTAACAGTCTGTATGAGACATATGCAGCGTCCCCCGCTACACTCCCTGATTCTGACTCTAGTGTAACAGTCTGTATGTGAGACATCTGCAGCATCCCCCGCTACACTCCCTGATTCTGACTCTAGTGTAAATAATGAAGCTGGTTTCAGACTTACAGCACTTGAGGATTACATTGGAGGGCGTTAGGAGCGCTACTTCATATTTAGTTTGTTACATGTTTATAACCGTAAATTATTATCATACTAAAGTAATGCAGTGTACAGTATTGGAATTTTCTGATAACCAATATAAGCGTGTGCCATTACCTTTATGAATACAAGTAGCTGATTTCTCTTAATACATGAAACAAACAAAACTTGTTAAATCAATTAGGATAAAATACACTTTATTTTCTGCTGTGAATCTTTCTGCAGACAAATATCTTATCTGTAGTAACAAATCATCTGCATTGAAAATAATACAATGCACGGGGACTCATAGCCCCTCCCTACAAGTTGCAGACCTGCTGACACTTTTGTACACTGTAATATGACTGAACACAGTTAAATTAATCAAAATAAAATAGATTTTAGTTGATCTGTTCAGATTTTATTTTAACCAAACGTTCTGTTTTGCTCTATTAACCCCTTCCCGACATTTGACGTACATTTACGTCATGGTCGGGAAGTACTTCCCGACACATGGCATAAATGTACGTCATGCCTTTGAAGTGCCACCGCGTCTATAGACGCGGTGACAGAGGGACGATGTCTGCTGTCCCTGACAGCAGACATCCTCCCTCATTGCCCAGGGGGGGCAGGGTTGCCCCCCGTCATGGGCGATCGCTGCGATTGGCTGTTCAAACGTGAACAGCCAAAACCAGCGTTAAACTGTGTGTTGTGTAAAATTTAGACTCTGCTGCCCCCTAGTGTCCAAAAAAATTAAAGGCGGTTGAAATAATGATGTAATAATAAAGTTTAGATATGGTTTATGTTAGTTATTAACTATTTTGAGTGGTATGATTATTTGTCTCTCAAGCAGAAATTTTTACATTTTGCAAATAGCAAAATGTTCCATTTTTTTTACGACTTTTTGGTATTTTTCACAAAAAAAAAACCTGTATCGACCAAAATTCACCACTAATTTAAAGTACAATGTGTCACGGGAAAACAATCTCAAAATCACTGGGATAAGTAAAAGCAAAAAAAAGTTATCCCCACTTAAGTGATACATGTCAGATTTGAAAAAAAGGGCTCTGTCAGGAAGGCAAAAACATGCTGTGTCGGGAAGGGGTTAAATACACACCATACATTGAGGTAGAAAACTGTTAAGAGATATATACAAGAGTTTTTTTTTACACATTTTCAGAATTAATTATGTATATTTTCAGACTTTAAACATCATACAAGCACCTTGGACAGACAAAAGAACAGCTTTTGCCAAATTCAGGGAACAGTCATTTGCATCGTCTTTAGGTCGAATGTAACATAAGATCGATATTAACATGATCGCCAAACATAGAACGCCGACCATACCTTTCATCGACTGAGCTTACATCGACTTCAACTAGGTCGACAAACGGACGATCGAAATGCATTACATCGAACAGACTTACATCGAATTCATCTAGGTCGAAACACTGAACATCGAACACACAATACATATACAGTACTTATATCGACAACTACTTGGTCGATACACCGAAGTTCGAACCGCAATACGTCGAACGTACTTACATCGATAACTAATAGGTCGAAACTCAGAACATCGAAAAACAAAGTATCGACAGTACTTTGATCGACAACAACTAGGTCGATAAACATAACATCGACCCGAATTTCATCGAACGCTATTTCATCGACGAGTGAAAGGTCGGCCGTCTAAGTCGAACTTATTTAGGTCGCCGTACACAAGGTCGACCGTTTATAACTTAACATCTTACTGTACTCTAGTTGCCCCCATTCCCTGCTAAATGCAGACTTCCCAAGCCTCCCCATACAGTCACACAGCCTCCCGTCTACATTTATATGCCCGCTACCCCTATTTTGATCCAAATGTGTTTGGGAATACAGTGGGACAGGGACTGATGTGATGTCATGTTAGTGCACATGTGGAAGGGAATATAGCGTTTAAGCACTACTGGGGCAGGGACTGATTTGAATGTTCATATATTCTCTGTAAAGCGCTGCGGAATATGTGCGCGCTTTAATAAAGAAATTTAAAAATAAATAAATGTTTTGTGCCAGCCTACACCAATTTATCTATAAAAGCATGGGTCATTCTCCTGGCGCCTAAATCGGTTCTATATCTTGACACTGGGGTCAGATGTCTTTTGATTTTGCTAATATAATTATTTTAATCTGTGTATTCACGGTTACTTTAAACAAAGCATGTGTCATAACCCTGGCACCTTAGTCTTTTTGATATCTTGAAAGAAATATTTTATATCTTGGTCAGATATCTTTTTGAGTTTTCTAATGTCATTATTGTAATCAAAGAGTATTCACAGTTACTTTAAACAAAGCATGTGTCATACTCCTGGCGCCTCAGTCTTTTGTATATCTACTGGGCTCACATAATTTTCTCATTTGCTAATTAAATTTTTATAATCCAATTGTATTCATGGTTACTGTACCTACAATACACCTTGATTTCTTTGTTTCGGAGAATCATTTAGACGCCGCAAATCTTGCCCTGTAAACCCCACACACAAGTAACATAATGCCCTTGCACTGCTCACCGCTATGCTAGCAGTGATACCCGCACACCAGTGTTCCCTCTAAGCTGTGCGCACGTGCGCGCGCACACACCTCGACGAGCGTGCGCACAGACTTTACAACTGAGCGCACAAAGCAGCAGTGGTCCCTTTTTGCAGTTGTGGATTCTATTAATGTGTGTTTCACCCATTAACTATATTGTGTGCTGTATTTTGAATGTTTAAATGTTTAATATCATTTTGAAGTAAAATTAACACATGCTGAAAGTAATTTTTCAGTTATATATAAGTGACACACAAAAATGTAAATTTCATTCCAAAGTTGCACAGCCAAAATCTTTAGCCGCACACAGCCTTCGTAGAATTAGAGGGAACATTGCCGCACACCCATTCATTAGTGGTAGGCTTGGGGAGTCAGCTAGGCAGATGGAAGGATCCCATGGGTGCAATCCTTCATGCTTTACGGTGTAATTGGTGTTTGCAGTGCTCCGCAGTGCCATGTCATTCTGGCACTTGTAGTGCCACAGTCATGATAGTCAGGCAAAGCGCTAGAGTGGAGCTATGCGACTGAATGTAGACGGGAGGCTGTGAGACGTTGGGGAGGCTGGATATATCCGGGAATAGGTTCCATGGCATCCGCATTCACCACAGTTCAACACTTTGAATGCTGCACCCCTAAGTGTACCCATAGCTGTGTACATGTAGACACCACACATTTTTACCCTGACATCCCTTTTTCTGTATATATTAGATGCGCCCGATACCTACAGATGTCCAGTGTTCCCCCGACTGTCCCTTGTAATTTAGTACCACAAGTAGCATAATGAAGCGGTACCGCTCACCTCTATGCTAGCATTGATACCCGCATTATCACCCCTTCATTAGGGTTAGCACCTGGCATCCTCCTTCACCCCTGTTGCACCCTAAAGTTGCCCTCTAAACTAAAATCAAACATTTTCGTATTTTATTTTCAAACCAATTTACAGTACCTGTTCAAGTCGTAACGGCTAATTTTAAACCAGCCCACTTTTTAAACCAGCCCACTTTTTGAAATGAAGCCTTTTCATTGGGTTAGGTTTTTTTCTAACTTCGAAAGACTAACGCCCATTTCAAACACTATAAAAATACCTACATTCAATGTCCCGGATTCATATTTGAAAATTTGGATCAAGTATTCTGTGGTACAGCTACAGCTATTTCTTCTAAGATGGCAGATGAATCGGGACCAGCAGCAGCAACAATATCACCAGCACCACCGCCCGAAATTACATTTGTTCCGTCCCGGAGAGGAATGTTACTCAACGTAAACGGCTATCTACTTGCCAAGAATAAGCAGAAGGGAGACGTCGTCTATTGGCACTGCACAGAAAGAACAACAGGCCCTTGTTCAGCCTACGCCAAAACCACGATTGTGGCCAGAGTTCACCAACTTAATAGGCACGGTGAGCATACTCATGCTCCCAGACCGGAGAAGACAATTGTGGCCGTTGCTAAGGCAGCTATAAAGCAACGTGCCAGGGATACCACTGAGGAACCATAGCAAATTATCCCAAATGTAACAGCGGATATGCCCTCTACAAGTGTTATGTGTTTGCCCAACCGGGAATCCCTTCGTCAATTAGTAAAAAGGGTAAGGAGGGAAGATTGCCCTGCCGAACCCACCATCCTGGAGGACATTAATGTTCCTCATAATTTGGAATACATCGAGGATACCAAATTTTTGTTAAGGGACAGTTCAGTTGGTAATGAAAGGGTACTTTTATTTAGTACAGAAGAGAACTTGAAGCTCCATGAAGCACAGTATTGGGTAATGGATGGAACTTTCAAGACTTGCCCGACATTATTTCGCCAGATCTATTCCATACATGCTATGGTTGGCACACATGAAACATCACAGCGCTTTTTACCGCTTGTTTATGGACTGTTAAGCAGCAAGAATGAGGAATGCTATTTACGATTTTTTGAAGAACTTCAAGACATTGGAACTGATTTGGGAATTCTATTTGCCCCAATGTATATAATAACGGATTTCGAACTTTCAGCAATCAGAGCTTCAAAGAATGTTTTTCCAAGCAGCACACAAGTGTTGCCTCTTTCATCTTTCCCAAAACATTTGGAGAAAGATTCAAGCACATGGACTTGCAGTTGATTATGCAAAGGATTATGCAAAGGATTATGCACTTGCATTGAAATTAAAGAGCCTCCAAGCACTTGCTTTTCTACCGGAAGATGACATTCCAGCTGCGTTTGAAGTTTTGAAAGGGGAAATGCCTGCAATTGCTTCCCCCGTGTTAACTTATTTTGAGGAGACATATGTATTGGGACGTCTAAGAGATCGCACACGAAGCCTTACCCGGTCAGCACCTCTTTTTCCACCAGAAATATGGTCCATCTATGACTCCATGTTAGCTGGAATACCCCGAACCCAAAATAAGTTGGAGGGTTGGCATCGCAGATGGAACATACTTCTTAGCGAAAAAAAGTTCGGTGTGTGTATACAAGCTCATCACGTTTTAACATAAAGAACAGAAAGTCACAGCTAGTTTTATCCAGAAGGTAGTTTTGAATGTTGCAAGAACACCCCCAAGGAGAGACTTGAAAGAACGTGAGGAGTCAATTCAGCGTTGTTTTTCACAGTATGGACATGTCCCTGTAATGTAATATCTTGGCGCCATTGGACATCACTTAGCATTCCCTTAAACACATTGTTTTTCAAATTTTTTCAACAAGTTTATATGTTTGGATAATTATTTTTAAAGTTAATCTTCAAGTTCTTAAGTTCAAGTTCTAATTTTAAAGTTCTGATGTTAAAAGAAGCCAAGCCATTACAGTGAATTCAAATTTATGGTAAGTAAACGTTCTAATTCATATACTTATACATTACATTTCTCACCTTTTAACAATAGTAAAATATGAATGTTTTAACCCCCCCCCCCCCCCAAAGAAAAAAAATCTGCATTAACCTTTACTATTGTAAAATCCAGCTTGAAGAAGCTAGTGCGAAACACGTGTTCTAACCTGTGTTTATAGTGTAGACACAGGACTGTATGTGTATGAAGTAGGAATTATACCTTAGTTAAACTGCCAAAATAATTTTTAAGCTTATACTGTGTGACTGAAAATTTTTTTGTGATTTCTTGGGCGCATAACTTATTTCCCACCAGTAGGTGGCAGCATTTCACTGCATACTGGTTTAACACCATCAAATAATAAACCAGTAAACGCCTAATAGCAGTCTAACCTAGTTAGCCACATTGTAGCGAAATATATTCTGGTGCAACAAACTAATTAAAGATACTGTAGTGATATAATACACCCAGACACTTTTTAGTTTGTAAAAAATCAAACCTGTTTAGAATTACAATAAAGCAAAAAATTGCTGTAGAGAGCATTACCTCTCCACAATAAAATATAGCAGCATCCACCGAATGTGTAAAGTCAAACACCAAATCTCACGTAAGAGAGTTCATTTGCATCTGAGGTGTTGGCTATATGTTACAGGTTTTGCACAGAACGTAAATAACCATCCAACAATAAGGGCTAACGAAGGTCCAGTACTGATACTAAAACTCCTATATTTGATGTGCCAGCATAGGCAATATACAAATTATTGACATCCAGAAGGGATTGCATCGTATCAGCGAGTGTATCAGGGGATAGAAATCCCAAGCTTAAAAAGACAGGCTCCACACCATACAGATCCGGTCTACCTATATTTTAATACTATACACTTATTCTTATCTTTTTCACCAAATGTCTGTACTTGTTGTATGTAAGTAATTTTAACCTCTTGTATTTCGCCTAACTACTGTGGGTATATCTTGAATCCAGCTCACAATAAAGATTAAAAGGATTCCCCACATAAGATATAAAAACTTGTAATCAATACTCATCAAGACCCAATAATTACTAAATACATGTGGTGTGCATCCGCCATGACTACTTTTTCTTTTTCTTCTTTACTAAAACTATTGTAAAATCCCCAAGTATTCTACCAAATTCTACTATGATGGTATTGATCCAAACATAAATATTTGATTTGCAATTGGTCAGTATGATGTATTTAAATAACCTTTTAAGATAACATAATCTTAGTGGTATCTATTTACCCTTAAATGTATATATTTTTTTTTATTTGGAAAACGGTATTTAAATTAGTTAGAATCTGTTTGTAGTTTTTATGTTCTCTACCAATCTAGATTTTCCAAATTCTATCATCTCAGTCAGTGGGTTACCGTACAACTGTTAGACCACACTTAGGTAGACAGTTGTAGACACCCAAAAGGAGGAGTTACCTTATGGATGCGGTGGGGGTTGTGCTTCCCCGATTTCACGGATCTCAGTCTGGAGTCTTCTCTTTATACAGGAATGGAGACAGAACACTCGACTACTGGGTTAGGTTGACCTTTTATTCCGGAATCTGTCACTAAGGACGTCAACCTCTTTCATTGAATAGTTTAACAGTATTATCACAAAAAGCGAACAAAGTGCAATAGTGTAGAAACGTTTTACCATAATACTAGACAGTGCATAGAAGGAAATGTTTTACCATAATGCTCAACATTACTCATTACTTAGGAAGCCAATCAGTGCTTCTGACCTCTATTCACCATAGACTCTTAGCATGCACATATCCTAAGGTTACCGGTAACCATTACGTTTAACTAAAGTCCTGGATTGCAGGTCCTAATAACCTGACCCGTGCACAGGGGTTTCGGTGGGGCCCAAGCGGTGCTCCTATCTGAAGATGGGCCAGGGGAAAAACAATATAAGAAGGGCTCTTGGTTTGCTGTAAGCGGGGTCGCTTTACTAGGGCGTGGGTGAATCCCACTTGGAGTCCTGGAAGGGTTAGATCACTCAAGTGTTGGTAAGGAGGCCTTTGGGCCCTTATAGTTACCCTGTTTCCTTACCCAGGCGTCCGGCTGGGATCAGTAAATCTTCACCAGTGCTGTGTACCCTCCTGGGAGTGCTAGTGTGGGCGCCTAGACGTTGCACAATCAGCTACACAGGACTACTGGCCACTGGCCTGCACTGTGGCTCTCTATGCGGCCTCAATGGGTACAACCCTGTCATGCGCTAGGGGTGTCCATGGGTCCCTGACCCTATAATGTGCCAGGCGGGCGATATAATAGGGGTGGTAGGCAGGGGCACAGTGTGCAGTAAGGTACCTGTATCGGCTGCAGGTGCTGGTTCCAACCAGTCTCGATCTCCCGGACTCTGTCACCGCTGATCTGTCCCTGGTGACTGCATCAATGGTGCCTCTGCTGTCCAGGCTCTGCTGCTGCTTACACCATGCTGCTGGGCTCTGGCTACTATGCTCTGTGCTGGCTACTGGGCTCTGTGCTGCCCACGTGCTGGCTGCTGGGCTCTGTACTGCCCACGTGCTGGCTGCTGGGCTGGCACTTAATATTTACTGCAGGGCTCTGGCAGCTTGACACTGTGACTGCTGTGTTCTCTTGAACAGTTTGCACGCTGCCTGACTGGCTCCTTCTCTCACAGGCTGGGCTGCCACTCATTACTGGAGCTCTGTGCTACTCAAGTGTCTGGCAGGTCAGGGGTCACAGGTGCAACACTGCTGTCTTCCTCTCTCTAGGTTGCCCAGTGTCTTTCAGGCTGCATGGAGAAGTCTCCTCTCTCTGTGCTAGCTGCTAACTTCCTCAGTCACCTCTGACCTCTCTCTTCCTGTCACACTCCAGCCTGTCTGTGTTTAACTCTTTAGGTCTGAGCTGTGCCTAGTGCTGGGGTATATTAACCCCTGGTTAACTGGAATGCACGGCACCTATTATTCCACAGTTATGGGGTGTTACACAGTCATTAGGTCAACATGGGGAAAGGTCGACATGATTGTATGTCGACATGTGTTTTTTAAAGCCAAATGTCGACATGGACACAGTTGGAGTTGCACCGCAGCCCCTGCAATCGCTCGCTATGCTTCGGACACGGTGCATCGTTACACTCGGCACACTTTGATTCTCCCGCCACGCCCTAGTGGATGGTAGGGCATGAAATACCGCCTGTAGGCACAAAAAACATTGAAAAAACCTATGTCGACCTAATGACTGGCGGCCTAAAATCATGTCCACCTTTAACCTGGTAATTTTATAACTGGTTTTAAAAATTAACATTAATTCCCTTATTCAGATCTGTTTTGAGTGTTTTGGAAATGCCATCTATTTTTTGGATTAAAAATAATGCAGTCAGCATTTACCCTAATCTATACATGTTACATATGCCCCAACGGCAATGCACATGCTTTTACCCATTTTTGGAAAAATATTGTACTTTGATCAGATCTGAATAAGGCCCTAAATGTGCTCACATTGATATTGCTAAATATATATATATGTATGTATGTATGATAATGTGTGTGTGTTTTTTTTTTAAATACAACAAAGAAAAAAAAAATTATAGGAAGTAAATCAAACTTACCCAATGTGTCATCCTTTGATAGCCCTATGCCAGCCTCCTCATTGTCTTCTCTTCCCAGACTGGACCCTTGCACGATTCTGTGCCGACGTCTTCTCCTGTGCCTTCTGGATTTGTCGTGATGGACGTGAAGCAAAAGGAAAAACAAAACAAAAGGTAAGTTCATATCTACTCCTGCCAGGTTCTCTTCTACCTCTGACCCTCTATACTTGCCAAGCCCCCTTTCCTACAAAAAGTGTACCCTCTTTGCTTGTTGATGCAAGAAACTTACCTGATTCAGCTCCCTTGATAGCCCTATGCCAGCCGTCTCGCCAGCCTCGCATGTCTCGCCAGCCTCGCATGTCTCGCCAGCCTCGCATGTCTCGCCAGCCTCGCATGTCTCGCCAGCCTCGCATGTCTCGCCAGCCTCGCATGTCTCGCCAGCCTCGCATGTCTCGCCAGCCTCGCATGTCTCGCCAGCCTCGCATGTCTCGCCAGCCTCGCATGTCTCACATGTCTCAGCCAGCCTCACATGTCTCAGCCAGCCTCCTCATTGTCTTCTCTTCCCAGGCAGGACCCTTGCACGCTTCTGTGCCGACGTCTTCTCCTGTTCCGTCTGGATGGTCTCTAAGTTATTTATGGGCACTATAGTCTCTTGTTTAAAAATTTGTCCCTGTTACCATCTCCTTTTACCTTTCCCTAACTCCCCCTTTCCTACAAAAAGTGTACCCTCTTTGCTTGTGTGTTGATGCAAGAAACTTACCTGATTCAGCTCCCTTGATAGCCCTATGCCAGCCGTCTCACATGTCTCGCCAGCCTCACATGTCTCGCCAGCCTCACATGTCTCGCCAGCCTCACATGTCTCGCCAGCCTCACATGTCTCGCCAGCCTCACATGTCTCAGCCAGCCTCCTCATTGTCTTCTCTTCCCAGGCTGGACCCTTGCACGCTTCTGTGCCGACGTCTTCTCCTGTTTGTCGTGATGGACGTGAAGCAAAAGAAAAAAAAACAAAAGGTAAGTTCATATCTACTCCTGCCAGGTTCTCTTCTACCTCTGACCCTCTATACTTGCCAAGCCCCCTTTCCTACAAAAAGTGTACCCTCTTTGCTTGTGTGTTGATGCAAGAAACTTACCTGATTCAGCTCCCTTGATAGCCCTATGCCAGCCTCCTCATTGTCTTCTCTTCCCAGGCTGGACCCTTGCACGCTTATGTGCCGACGTCTTCTCCTGTTCCGTCTGGATGGTCTTGGCTTGAAGGATGCAACCCCCCCCCCCCCCCCCCCCCAAACAAAATATAAGTTATTTATGGGCACTATAGTCTCTTGTTTAAAAATTTGTCCCTGTTACCATCTCCTTTTACCTTTCCCTAACTCCCCCTTTCCTACAAAAAGTGTACCCTCTTTGCTTGTGTGTTGATGCAAGAAACTTACCTGATTCAGCTCCCTTGATAGCCCTATGCCAGCCGTCTCACATGTCTCGCCAGCCTCACATGTCTCGCCAGCCTCACATGTCTCGCCAGCCTCACATGTCTCGCCAGCCTCACATGTCTCGCCAGCCTCACATGTCTCGCCAGCCTCACATGTCTCGCCAGCCTCACATGTCTCAGCCAGCCTCCTCATTGTCTTCTCTTCCCAGGCTGGACCCTTGCACGCTTCTGTGCCGACGTCTTCTCCTGTTTGTCGTGATGGACGTGAAGCAAAAGAAAAAAAAACAAAAGGTAAGTTCATATCTACTCCTGCCAGGTTCTCTTCTACCTCTGACCCTCTATACTTGCCAAGCCCCCTTTCCTACAAAAAGTGTACCCTCTTTGCTTGTGTGTTGATGCAAGAAACTTACCTGATTCAGCTCCCTTGATAGCCCTATGCCAGCCTCCTCATTGTCTTCTCTTCCCAGGCTGGACCCTTGCACGCTTCTGTGCCGACGTTGTCTCCTGTTCCGTCTGGATGGTCTTGGCTTAAAGGATGCAACCCCCCCCCCCAAACAAAATAGAAGTTATTTATGGGCACTATAGTCTCTTGTTTAAAAATTTGTCCCTGTTACCATCTCCTTTTACCTTTCCCTAACTCCCCCTTTCCTACAAAAAGTGTACCCTCTTTGCTTGTGTGTTGATGCAAGAAACTTACCTGATTCAGCTCCCTTGATAGCCCTATGCCAGCCTCCTCATTGTCTTTTCTTCCCAGGCTGGACCCTTGCACGCTTCTGTGCCGACGTCTTCTCCTGTTCCGTCTGGATTTGTCGTGATGGACGTGAAGCAAAATGAAAAACAAAACAAAAGGTAAGTTCATATCTACTCCTGCCAGGTTCTCTTCTACCTCTGACCCTCTATACTTGCCAAGCCCCCTTTCCTACAAAAAGTGTACCCTCTTTGCTTGTTGATGCAAGAAACTTACCTGATTCAGCTCCCTTGATAGCCCTATGCCAGCCGTCTCACATGTCTCGCCAGCCTCACATGTCTCGCCAGCCTCACATGTCTCGCCAGCCTCACATGTCTCGCCAGCCTCACATGTCTCGCCAGCCTCACATGTCTCGCCAGCCTCACATGTCTCGCCAGCCTCACATGTCTCGCCAGCCTCACATGTCTCGCCAGCCTCACATGTCTCAGCCAGCCTCCTCATTGTCTTCTCTTCCCAGGCTGGACCCTTGCACGCTTCTGTGCCGACGTCTTCTCCTGTTTGTCGTGATGGACGTGAAGCAAAATGAAAAACAAAACAAAAGGTAAGTTCATATCTACTCCTGCCAGGTTCTCTTCTACCTCTGACCCTCTATACTTGCCAAGCCCCCTTTCCTACAAAAAGTGTACCCTCTTTGCTTGTTGATGCAAGAAACTTACCTGATTCAGCTCCCTTGATAGCCCTATGCCAGCCGTCTCACATGTCTCGCCAGCCTCACATGTCTCGCCAGCCTCACATGTCTCGCCAGCCTCACATGTCTCGCCAGCCTCACATGTCTCGCCAGCCTCACATGTCTCGCCAGCCTCACATGTCTCAGCCAGCCTCCTCATTGTCTTCTCTTCCCAGGCTGGACCCTTGCACGCTTCTGTGCCGACGTCTTCTCCTGTTTGTCGTGATGAGTGTGAGGTTAGCAGGCTGACCGTAAGACTGTAATTATGATATTTTATTATTTGTAGTGGAAAAATGTACACTTTAGTCAGTCTGTACCCTGTACCCTCTTTATGTCTATATTCCCCCTATATGTGTGTGTAGTTCCAGATCATATATTATTAGGCTGTATAATCCCACCAGAAATGTAATGTCTGTATTTCCCAGGACTTTGCTACCCGGATGTTTTTATGCTACATTTGCCTCTTGTTCCTGTCTTTATCTAAATGTGTGTGCTGTGATAAAAATAAACCATATTTTGGTTTCATCTGCTCGGTGTCTGAGTGATTGAGGAACCTCGTACCCTCACATTTGGCGGCAGCGACAGTGGGATCATTCAGACACCAACCATCGAGCACAGAAAGCACAGAGAACAGAGGATCAGACCATATGTAAGGAAACGGAAAATGCAATAAGGTGATGTTCAGCAAGTGAGCAGGTGTCAGTCCTGTGAAAGGGAAAATGTTTCCAAGGGAAGGAGCAGAGGAGCTCAGGGATGGAGGTTCTTCAGTGTATCGGCAGGCTGGGAAGCCGGATCTGTTATTTATTGTCAGAAAGATGCATTATATCTGGGAGTACTGGCAAGAAGCTCAGCAGATGGTCAGCGGGTGGAGAGTATCCAGCATACAGGACAAGTTGTGTTACCTGGGGGATGCATTCCTGCACTGTAAAGGTGAGGCCACCTCGTGGAATCTGCTGGGAGAGCCAGAGTTTGTAGAATTTACAGAGGAAGTGATTGCTACAGTTACCCAGATGCTACCAAGAGGACAATATTCTGAGGCTGAAGGACAAGTCAAGAATAAATTGATGCCCCAGATAGAACCAGAGGAAAGGTCTAGAAGGGGGCTACTGCAATCTGGGCAGACAACCGAGGGGTCTGCCACAGAATTAATTGTTACCGCAAGAGAAGGGTCGTTGTCAGGGGGACCCCTAACTGCCCTTGAAGAAATGAGTATGGAGGAGCTGATAGCAGAATGTCAGCTGCGAGGTATACCAGTTCAATCCTGCACGCGCAGGGAAATCCTTCAGCAGATCCTTCACGATCAGGGAGATCCTACAAATGCCTTTGCTGAATATCGGGCATGTATCCTCCATTTCGGGGCACAGTTGAGTGTGTGGGAACAATTGCAGTGTCTGGAGGAGTGCTTCGTGGTGGCAGAGGAAGAGGCGATTGATCGGGGGCTCCTGGATACCCCAGCATGGCAAGATCAGTGTCGCAGGGGGCGTGATGAAAGGCACCGTTTGCAACTGCTTCTCCCCCATCCGAGGGAGGAAGCTGCTCAGTGTTCTATACAGGGGGAGGTTATCCCCAAAGTGAAGGAGGTTATTCAGGAGGAGCTGCACTACAGCTTCCCTTTTGCTGAGATGGAAGATGAAGAGCTATTATCCTGCTGCCAGGGGATCTATGAGGACTGCGTCCAAGAAGAGATCGCCGTGGTTAGAGGAGTGTTCGACAACATCCAGGCCACAAGCATACCAGTCGCAGATGATGTCGTGCTTCAGGCTGCCCAGCATATTCAGCTGGGGAAGGAGGTTATCCTGGAGACTGAGGACTGCGCAGAGGAAGCGGCAGGTGAGACCCAGGCTTTTGAGGGGGTAGTACTGGCCGTGGACCAGCTTGCCCTGCAGCCACCAGCGGAATTGTTCCTGATGGAGGGTCCCTCCTCAGCCCTGGACATTGAGACCAAATGCTGGGCTGAAATTTGCCATGCCCCTAGTTTGGGTTTGGGGGAGGTAGGACATGACGGGGTGGTGGAAGTGCCAGGGCCCGAGCCCCTATATTGGCCTGCTGTTTGGCCCCTGTTCCTTGGGCAAGAGGGGGAGGTGGAAAGTGGTCCCCGCCCCATTGTGCCCGAGGCAAAAGTATTAGTAGGTTACAAGGTTGCAGAGGGGGGGTACCCAGAATCCGAAGAAGAGGAATCGCTACATCCCTTGTTAGTTCCAATGTATGACTTAGACTGTAATCATGCCCTGGCTGGTTCTGCAAACCAGCCGCCTTTTACAAGATGGGTTTGGTATGATGTCACCCTGTGGGACTCCGGTGGTACATCCAAACCCCAGATTTTCGGCTCTGCATCCCGCTATTCCAGGTTGTTATTGGTTCCTGAGCAACTGGGCACAGTGACTAAAGATGTAGGGGGAGGAGTGTGAGGTTAGCAGGCTGACCGTAAGACTGTAATTATGATATTTTATTATTTGTAGTGGAAAAATGTACACTTTAGTCAGTCTGTACCCTGTACCCTCTTTATGTCTATATTCCCCCTATATGTGTGTGTAGTTCCAGATCATATATTATTAGGCTGTATAATCCCACCAGAAATGTAATGTCTGTATTTCCCAGGACTTTGCTACCCGGATGTTTTTATGCTACATTTGCCTCTTGTTCCTGTCTTTAGCTACATGTGTGTGCTGTGATAAAAATAAACCATATTTTGGTTTCATCTGCTCGGTGTCTGAGTGATTGAAGAACTCGTATCTTCACAATGGACGTGAAGCAAAATGAAAAACAAAACAAAAGGTAAGTTCATATCTACTCCTGCCAGGTTCTCTTCTACCTCTGACCCTCTATACTTGCCAAGCCCCCTTTCCTACAAAAAGTGTACCCTCTTTGCTTGTTGATGCAAGAAACTTACCTGATTCAGCTCCCTTGATAGCCCCTATGCCAGCCGTCTCACATGTCTCGCCAGCCTCACATGTCTCGCCAGCCTCACATGTCTCGCCAGCCTCACATGTCTCGCCAGCCTCACATGTCTCGCCAGCCTCACATGTCTCAGCCAGCCTCCTCATTGTCTTCTCTTCCCAGGCTGGACCCTTGCACGCTTCTGTGCCGACGTCTTCTCCTGTTTGTCGTGATGGACGTGAAGCAAAAGAAAAAAAAAACAAAAGGTAAGTTCATATCTACTCCTGCCAGGTTCTCTTCTACCTCTGACCCTCTATACTTGCCAAGCCCCCTTTCCTACAAAAAGTGTACCCTCTTTGCTTGTGTGTTGATGCAAGAAACTTACCTGATTCAGCTCCCTTGATAGCCCTATGCCAGCCTCCTCATTGTCTTCTCTTCCCAGGCTGGACCCTTGCACGCTACTGTGCCGACGTCTTCTCCTGTTCCGTCTGGATGGTCTTGGCTTGAAGGATGCAACCCCCCCCCCCCAAACAAAATATAAGTTATTTATGGGCACTATAGTCTCTTGTTTAAAAATTTGTCCCTGTTACCATCTCCTTTTACCTTTCCCTAACTCCCCCTTTCCTACAAAAAGTGTACCCTCTTTGCTTGTGTGTTGATGCAAGAAACTTACCTGATTCAGCTCCCTTGATAGCCCTATGCCAGCCTCCTCATTGTCTTTTCTTCCCAGGCTGGACCCTTGCACGCTTCTGTGCCGACGTCTTCTCCTGTTCTGTCTGGATTTGTCGTGATGGACGTGAAGCAAAAGGAAAAACAAAACAAAAGGTAAGTTCATATCTACTCCTGCCAGGTTCTCTTCTACCTCTGACCCTCTATACTTGCTAAGTCCCCTTTCCTACAAAAAGTGTACCCTCTTTGCTTGTTGATGCAAGAAACTTACCTGATTCAGCTCCCTTGATAGCCCTATGCCAGCCGTCTCACATGTCTCGCCAGCCTCACATGTCTCGCCAGCCTCACATGTCTCGCCAGCCTCACATGTCTCGCCAGCCTCACATGTCTCGCCAGCCTCACATGTCTCGCCAGCCTCACATGTCTCGCCAGCCTCACATGTCTCGCCAGCCTCACATGTCTCGCCAGCCTCACATGTCTCGCCAGCCTCACATGTCTCGCCAGCCTCACATGTCTCGCCAGCCTCACATGTCTCGCCAGCCTCCTCATTGTCTTCTCTTCCCAGGCTGGACCCTTGCACGCTTCTGTGCCGACGTCTTCTCCTGTTTGTCGTGATGGACGTGAAGCAAAATGAAAAACAAAACAAAAGGTAAGTTCATATCTACTCCTGCCAGGTTCTCTTCTACCTCTGACCTCTATACTTGCCAAGCCCCCTTTCCTACAAAAAGTGTACCCTCTTTGCTTGTTGATGCAAGAAACTTACCTGATTCAGCTCCCTTGATAGCCCTATGCCAGCCGTCTCACATGTCTCGCCAGCCTCACATGTCTCGCCAGCCTCACATGTCTCGCCAGCCTCACATGTCTCGCCAGCCTCACATGTCTCGCCAGCCTCACATGTCTCGCCAGCCTCACATGTCTCGCCAGCCTCACATGTCTCGCCAGCCTCACATGTCTCAGCCAGCCTCCTCATTGTCTTCTCTTCCCAGGCTGGACCCTTGCACGCTTCTGTGCCGACGTCTTCTCCTGTTTGTCGTGATGGACGTGAAGCAAAAGAAAAAAAAACAAAAGGTAAGTTCATATCTACTCCTGCCAGGTTCTCTTCTACCTCTGACCCTCTATACTTGCCAAGCCCCCTTTCCTACAAAAAGTGTACCCTCTTTGCTTGTGTGTTGATGCAAGAAACTTACCTGATTCAGCTCCCTTGATAGCCCTATGCCAGCCTCCTCATTGTCTTCTCTTCCCAGGCTGGACCCTTGCACGCTTCTGTGCCGACGTCTTCTCCTGTTCCGTCTGGATGGTCTTGGCTTGAAGGATGCAACCCCCCCCAAACCAAATATAAGTTATTTATGGGCACTATAGTCTCTTGTTTAAAAATTTGTCCCTGTTACCATCTCCTTTTACCTTTCCCTAACTCCCCCTTTCCTACAAAAAGTGTACCCTCTTTGCTTGTGTGTTGATGCAAGAAACTTACCTGATTCAGCTCCCTTGATAGCCCTATGCCAGCCTCCTCATTGTCTTCTCTTCCCAGGCTGGACCCTTGTACGCTTCTGTGCCGTTTTCTTCTCCTGTTTGTCGTGATGGACGTGAAGCAAAATGAAAAACAAAACAAAAGGTAAGTTCATATCTACTCCTGCCAGGTTCTCTTCTACCTCTGACCCTCTATACTTGCCAAGCCCCCTTTCCTACAAAAAGTGTACCCTCTTTGCTTGTTGATGCAAGAAACTTACCTGATTCAGCTCCCTTGATAGCCCTATGCCAGCCGTCTCACATGTCTCGCCAGCCTCACATGTCTCGCCAGCCTCACATGTCTCGCCAGCCTCACATGTCTCGCCAGCCTCACATGTCTCGCCAGCCTCACATGTCTCGCCAGCCTCACATGTCTCGCCAGCCTCACATGTCTCGCCAGCCTCACATGTCTCGCCAGCCTCACATGTCTCGCCAGCCTCACATGTCTCAGCCAGCCTCCTCATTGTCTTCTCTTCCCAGGCTGGACCCTTGCACGCTTCTGTGCCGACGTCTTCTCCTGTTTGTCGTGATGGACGTGAAGCAAAATGAAAAACAAAACAAAAGGTAAGTTCATATCTACTCCTGCCAGGTTCTCTTCTACCTCTGACCCTCTATACTTGCCAAGCCCCCTTTCCTACAAAAAGTGTACCCTCTTTGCTTGTTGATGCAAGAAACTTACCTGATTCAGCTCCCTTGATAGCCCTATGCCAGCCTCACATGTCTCGCCAGCCTCACATGTCTCATGTCTCGCCAGCCTCACATGTCTCGCCAGCCTCACATGTCTCGCCAGCCTCACATGTCTCGCCAGCCTCACATGTCTCGCCAGCCTCACATGTCTCGCCAGCCTCACATGTCTCGCCAGCCTCACATGTCTCGCCAGCCTCACATGTCTCGCCAGCCTCACATGTCTCGCCAGCCTCACATTGTACTCAAGTCTCGCCAGCCTCACATGTCTCGCCAGCCTCACATGTCTCGCCAGCCTCACATGTCTCGCCAGCCTCACATGTCTCGCCAGCCTCACATGTCTCGCCAGCCTCACATGTCTCGCCAGCCTCACATGTCTCGCCAGCCTCACATGTCTCGCATGTCTCGCCAGCCTCACATGTCTCGCATGTCTCCCAGCCTCACATGTCTCGCATGTCTCGCCAGCCTCACATGTCTCGCCCCATGTCTCTCCAGCCTCACATGTCTCGCATGTCTCTCCAGCCTCACATGTCTCGCATGTCTCGCCAGCCTCACATGTCTCGCATGTCTCTCCAGCCTCACATGTCTCTCCAGCCTCACATGTCTCGCCAGCCTCACATGTCTCGCCAGACTCACATGTCTCTCCAGCCTCACATGTCTCGCATGTCTCTCCAGCCTCACATGTCTCGCATGTCTCGCCAGCCTCACATGTCTCGCATGTCTCTCCAGCCTCACATGTCTCGCCAGCCTCACATGTCTCGCATGTCTCGCCAGACTCACATGTCTCGCCAGACTCACATGTCTCGCATGTCTCGCCAGCCTCACATGTCTCGCCAGACTCGCATGTCTCGCCAGACTCACATGTCTCGCCAGACTCACATGTCTCGCATGTCTCGCCAGCCTCACATGTCTCGCCAGCCTCACATGTCTCACATGTCTCGCCAGCCTCACATGTCTCACATGTCTCGCATGTCTCGCCAGCCTCACATGTCTCGCCAGCCTCACATGTCTCGCCAGCCTCACATGTCTCGCCAGCCTCACATGTCTCGCCAGCCTCACATGTCTCGCCAGCCTCACATGTCTCGCCAGCCTCACATGTCTCCCACAGCCTCACATGTCTCACATGTCTCACATGTCTCGCCAGCCTCACATATCTCGCAAGCCTCACATGTCTCGCCAGCCTCACATGTCTCGCCAGCCTCACATGTCTCGCCAGCCTCACATGTCTCGCCAGCCTCACATGTCTCGCCAGCCTCACATGTCTCGCCAGCTTTACATGTCTCGCCAGCTTTACATGTCTCGCCAGCCTCACATGTCTCGCCAGCCTCACATGTCTCGCCAGCCTCACATGTCTCGCCAGCCTCACATGTCTCGCCAGCCTCACATGTCTCGCCAGCCTCACATGTCTCGCCAGCCTCACATGTCTCGCCAGCCTCACATGTCTCGCCAGCTTTACATGTCTCGCCAGCTTTACATGTCTCGCCAGCCTCACATGTCTCTCGCCCAGCCTCACATGTCTCGCCAGCCTCACATGTCTCGCCAGCCTCACATGTCTCGCCAGCCTCACATGTCTCGCCAGCCTCACATGTCTCGCCAGCCTCACATGTCTCACATGTCTCGCCAGCCTCACATGTCTCACATGTCTCACCAGCCTCACATGTCTCACATGTCTCGCCAGCCTCACATGTCTCGCCAGCCTCACATGTCTCGCCAGCCTCACATGTCTCGCCAGCCTCACATGTCTCGCCAGCCTCACATGTCTCACATGTCTCGCCAGCCTCACATGTCTCACATGTCTCACCAGCCTCACATGTCTCACATGTCTCGCCAGCCTCACATATCTCGCCAGCCTCACATGTCTCGCCAGCCTCGCCAGCCTCACATGTCTCGCCAGCCTCACATGTCTCGCCAGCCTCACATGTCTCGCCAGCCTCACATGTCTCGCCAGCCTCACATGTCTCGCCAGCCTCACATGTCTCGCCAGCCTCACATGTCTCGCCAGCCTCACATGTCTCGCCAGCCTCACATGTCTCGCCAGCCTCACATGTCTCGCCAGCCTCACATGTCTCACATGTCTCGCCAGCCTCACATGTCTCACATGTCTCGCCAGCCTCACATGTCTCACATGTCTCGCCAGCCTCACATGTCTCACATGTCTCGCCAGCCTCACATGTCTCGCCAGCCTCACATGTCTCACATGTCTCGCCAGCCTCACATGTCTCACATGTCTCGCCAGCCTCACATGTCTCACATGTCTCGCCAGCCTCACATGTCTCGCCAGCCTCACATGTCTCGCCAGCCTCACATGTCTCGCCAGCCTCACATGTCTCGCCAGCCTCACATGTCTCGCCAGCCTCACATGTCTCGCCAGCCTCACATGTCTCACATGTCTCGCCAGCCTCACATGTCTCACATGTCTCGCCAGCCTCACATGTCTCACATGTCTCGCCAGCCTCACATGTCTCACATGTCTCGCCAGCCTCACATGTCTCACATGTCTCGCCAGCCTCACATGTCTCACATGTCTCGCCAGCCTCACATGTCTCACATGTCTCGCCAGCCTCACATGTCTCGCCAGCCTCACATGCCTCGCCAGCCTCACATGCCTCGCCAGCCTCACATGTCTCGCTAGCCTCACATGTCTCGCCAGCCTCACATGTCTCGCCAGCCTCACATGTCTCGCCAGCCTCACATGTCTCGCCAGCCTCACATGTCTCGCCAGCCTCACATGTCTCGCATGTCTCGCCAGCCTCACATGTCTCGCCAGCCTCACATGTCTCGCCAGCCTCACATGTCTCGCCAGCCTCACATGTCTCGCCAGCCTCACATGTCTCGCCAGCCTCACATGTCTCGCCAGCCTCACATGTCTCTAGCATGTCTCGCCAGCCTCACATGTCTCGCCAGCCTCACATGTCTCGCCAGCCTCACATGTCTCACATGTCTCGCCAGCCTCACATGTCTCACATGTCTCGCCAGCCTCACATGTCTCACATGTCTCGCCAGCCTCACATGTCTCACATGTCTCGCCAGCCTCACATGTCTCACATGTCTCGCCAGCCTCACATGTCTCACATGTCTCGCCAGCCTCACATGTCTCGCCAGCCTCACATGTCTCGCCAGCCTCACATGCCTCGCCAGCCTCACATGCCTCGCCAGCCTCACATGTCTCGCCAGCCTCACATGTCTCGCCAGCCTCACATGTCTCGCCAGCCTCACATGTCTCGCCAGCCTCACATGTCTCGCCAGCCTCACATGTCTCACATGTCTCGCCAGCCTCACATGTCTCGCCAGCCTCACATGTCTCGCCAGCCTCACATGTCTTGCCAGCCTCACATGTCTCACATGTCTCGCCAGCCTCACATGTCTCACATGTCTCGCCAGCCTCACATGTCTCGCCAGCCTCACATGTCTCACATGTCTCGCCAGCCTCACATGTCTCACATGTCTCGCCAGCCTCACATGTCTCACATGTCTCGCCAGCCTCACATGTCTCACATGTCTCGCCAGCCTCACATGTCTCACATGTCTCGCCAGCCTCACATGTCTCACATGTCTCGCCAGCCTCACATGTCTCACATGTCTCGCCAGCCTCACATGTCTCACATGTCTCGCCAGCCTCACATGTCTCGCCAGCCTCACATGTCTCGCCAGCCTCACATGTCTCGCCAGCCTCACATGTCTCGCCAGCCTCACATGTCTCACATGTCTCGCCAGCCTCACATGTCTCACATGTCTCACATGTCTCGCCAGCCTCACATGTCTCACATGTCTCGCCAGCCTCACATGTCTCGCCAGCCTCACATGTCTCACATGTCTCGCCAGCCTCACATGTCTCACATGTCTCGCCAGCCTCACATGTCTCACATGTCTCGCCAGCCTCACATGTCTCACATGTCTCGCCAGCCTCACATGTCTCACATGTCTCGCCAGCCTCACATGTCTCGCCAGCCTCACATGCCTCGCCAGCCTCACATGCCTCGCCAGCCTCACATGTCTCGCTAGCCTCACATGTCTCGCTAGCCTCACATGTCTCGCCAGCCTCACATGTCTCGCCAGCCTCACATGTCTCGCCAGCCTCACATGTCTCGCCAGCCTCACATGTCTCGCCAGCCTCACATGTCTCGCCAGCCTCACATGTCTCGCATGTCTCGCCAGCCTCACATGTCTCGCATGTCTCGCCAGCCTCACATGTCTCGCCAGCCTCACATGTCTCGCCAGCCTCACATGTCTCGCCAGCCTCACATGTCTCGCCAGCCTCACATGTCTCGCCAGCCTCACATGTCTCGCCAGCCTCACATGTCTCGCCAGCCTCACATGTCTCTCATGTCTCGCCAGCCTCACATGTCTCGCCAGCCTCACATGTCTCACATGTCTCGCCAGCCTCACATGTCTCACATGTCTCGCCAGCCTCACATGTCTCACATGTCTCGCCAGCCTCACATGTCTCACATGTCTCGCCAGCCTCACATGTCTCACATGTCTCGCCAGCCTCACATGTCTCGCCAGCCTCACATGTCTCGCCAGCCTCACATGTCTCGCCAGCCTCACATGCCTCGCCAGCCTCACATGCCTCGCCAGCCTCACATGTCTCGCCAGCCTCAATGTCTCGCCAGCCTCACATGTCTCGCCAGCCTCACATGTCTCGCCAGCCTCACATGTCTCGCCAGCCTCACATGTCTCACATGTCTCGCCAGCCTCACATGTCTCACATGTCTCGCCAGCCTCACATGTCTCACATGCCTCGCCAGCCTCACATGTCTCGCTAGCCTCGCCAGCCTCACATGTCTCGCCAGCCTCACATGTCTCGCCAGCCTCACATGTCTCGCCAGCCTCACATGTCTCGCCAGCCTCACATGTCTCGCCAGCCTCACATGTCTCGCCAGCCTCACATGTCTCGCCAGCCTCACATGTCTCGCCAGCCTCACATGTCTCGCCAGCCTCACATGTCTCGCCAGCCTCACATGTCTCGCCAGCCTCACATGTCTCGCCAGTCTCGCCAGCCTCACATGTCTCGTCTGTCTCGCCAGCCTCACATGTCTCGCCTGTCTCGCCAGCCTCACATGTCTCGCCAGCCTCACATGTCTCGCCAGCCTCACATGTCTCGCCAGCCTCACATGTCTCGCCAGCCTCACATGTCTCGCCAGCCTCACATGTCTCGCCAGCCTCACATGTCTCGCCAGCCTCACATGTCTCGCCAGCCTCACATGTCTCGCCAGCCTCACATGTCTCGCCAGCCTCACATGTCTCGCCAGCCTCACATGTCTCGCCAGCCTCACATGTCTCGCCAGCCTCACATGTCTCGCCAGCCTCACATGTCTCGCCAGTCTCGCCAGCCTCACATGTCTCGCCAGCCTCACATGTCTCGCCAGCCTCACATGTCTCGCCAGCCTCACATGTCTCGCCAGCCTCACATGTCTCGCCAGCCTCACATGTCTCGCCAGCCTCACATGTCTCGCCAGCCTCACATGTCTCGCCAGCCTCACATGTCTCGCCAGCCTCACATGTCTCGCCAGCCTCACATGTCTCGCCAGCCTCACATGTCTCGCCAGCCTCACATGTCTCGCCAGCCTCACATGTCTCGCCAGCCTCACATGTCTCGCCAGCCTCACATGTCTCGCCAGCCTCACATGTCTCGCCAGCCTCACATGTCTCGCCAGCCTCACATGTCTCGCCAGCCTCACATGTCTCGCCAGCCTCACATGTCTCGCCAGCCTCACATGTCTCGCCAGCCTCACATGTCTCACATGTCTCGCCAGCCTCACATGTCTCACATGTCTCGCCAGCCTCGCCAGCCTCACATGTCTCGCCAGCCTCACATGTCTCACATGTCTCGCCAGCCTCACATGTCTCGCCAGCCTCCATGTCTCGCCAGCCTCACATGTCTCGCCAGCCTCACATGTCTCGCCAGCCTCACATGTCTCGCCAGCCTCACATGTCTCGCCAGCCTCACATGTCTCGCCAGCCTCACATGTCTCGCCAGCCTCACATGTCTCGCCAGCCTCACATGTCTCACATGTCTCGCCAGCCTCACATGTCTCGCCAGCCTCACATGTCTCGCCAGCCTCACATGTCTCGCCAGCCTCACATGTCTCGCCAGCCTCACATGTCTCGCCAGCCTCACATGTCTCACATGTCTCGCCAGCCTCACATGTCTCGCCAGCCTCACATGTCTCACATGTCTCGCCAGCCTCACATGTCTCGCCAGCCTCACATGTCTCGCCAGCCTCACATGTCTCGCCAGCCTCACATGTCTCGCCAGCCTCACATGTCTCACATGTCTCGCCAGCCTCACATGTCTCGCCAGCCTCACATGTCTCACATGTCTCGCCAGCCTCACATGTCTCGCCAGCCTCACATGTCTCGCCAGCCTCACATGTCTCGCCAGCCTCACATGTCTCGCCAGCCTCACATGTCTCGCCAGCCTCACATGTCTCGCCAGCCTCACATGTCTCGCCAGCCTCACATGTCTCGCCAGCCTCACATGTCTCGCCAGCCTCACATGTCTCGCCAGCCTCACATGTCTCACATGTCTCGCCAGCCTCACATGTCTCGCCAGCCTCACATGTCTCACATGTCTCGCCAGCCTCACATGTCTCGCCAGCCTCACATGTCTCGCCAGCCTCACATGTCTCGCCAGCCTCACATGTCTCGCCAGCCTCACATGTCTCACATGTCTCGCCAGCCTCACATGTCTCGCCAGCCTCACATGTCTCACATGTCTCGCCAGCCTCACATGTCTCGCCAGCCTCACATGTCTCACATGTCTCGCCAGCCTCACATGTCTCGCCAGCCTCACATGTCTCGCCAGCCTCACATGTCTCGCCAGCCTCACATGTCTCGCCAGCCTCACATGTCTCGCCAGCCTCACATGTCTCGCCAGCCTCACATGTCTCGCCAGCCTCACATGTCTCGCCAGCCTCACATGTCTCGCCAGCCTCACATGTCTCGCCAGCCTCACATGTCTCGCCAGCCTCACATGTCTCGCCAGCCTCACATGTCTCGCCAGCCTCACATGTCTCGCCAGCCTCACATGTCTCGCCAGCCTCACATGTCTCACATGTCTCGCCAGCCTCGCCAGCCTCACATGTCTCGCCAGCCTCACATGTCTCACATGTCTCGCCAGCCTCACATGTCTCCCAGCCTCGCCAGCCTCACATGTCTCGCCAGCCTCACATGTCTCACATGTCTCGCCAGCCTCACATGTCTCGCCAGCCTCACATGTCTCGCCAGCCTCACATGTCTCGCCAGCCTCACATGTCTCGCCAGCCTCACATGTCTCGCCAGCCTCACATGTCTCGCCAGCCTCACATGTCTCGCCAGCCTCACATGTCTCGCCAGCCTCACATGTCTCGCCAGCCTCACATGTCTCGCCAGCCTCACATGTCTCGCCAGCCTCACATGTCTCCATGTCTCGCCAGCCTCACATGTCTCGCCAGCCTCACATGTCTCACATGTCTCGCCAGCCTCACATGTCTCGCCAGCCTCACATGTCTCGCCAGCCTCACATGTCTCGCCAGCCTCACATGTCTCACATGTCTCGCCAGCCTCACATGTCTCACATGTCTCGCCAGCCTCACATGTCTCGCCAGCCTCACATGTCTCACATGTCTCGCCAGCCTCACATGTCTCGCCAGCCTCACATGTCTCGCCAGCCTCACATGTCTCGCCAGCCTCACATGTCTCGCCAGCCTCACATGTCTCGCCAGCCTCACATGTCTCGCCAGCCTCACATGTCTCGCCAGCCTCACATGTCTCGCCAGCCTCACATGTCTCGCCAGCCTCACATGTCTCGCCAGCCTCACATGTCTCGCCAGCCTCACATGTCTCACATGTCTCGCCAGCCTCACATGTCTCGCCAGCCTCACATGTCTCGCCAGCCTCACATGTCTCGCCAGCCTCACATGTCTCGCCAGCCTCACATGTCTCGCCAGCCTCACATGTCTCGCCAGCCTCACATGTCTCGCCAGCCTCACATGTCTCGCCAGCCTCACATGTCTCGCCAGCCTCACATGTCTCACATGTCTCGCCAGCCTCACATGTCTCGCCAGCCTCACATGTCTCACATGTCTCGCCAGCCTCACATGTCTCGCCAGCCTCACATGTCTCACATGTCTCGCCAGCCTCACATGTCTCGCCAGCCTCACATGTCTCGCCAGCCTCACATGTCTCGCCAGCCTCACATGTCTCGCCAGCCTCACATGTCTCGCCAGCCTCACATGTCTCGCCAGCCTCACATGTCTCGCCAGCCTCACATGTCTCGCCAGCCTCACGTGTCTCACATGTCTCGCCAGCCTCACATGTCTCGCCAGCCTCACATGTCTCGCCAGCCTCACATGTCTCGCCAGCCTCACATGTCTCGCCAGCCTCACATGTCTCACATGTCTCGCCAGCCTCACATGTCTCGCCAGCCTCACATGTCTCGCCAGCCTCACATGTCTCGCCAGCCTCACATGTCTCGCCAGCCTCACATGTCTCGCCAGCCTCACATGTCTCGCCAGCCTCACATGTCTCGCCAGCCTCACATGTCTCGCCAGCCTCACATGTCTCGCCAGCCTCACATGTCTCGCCAGCCTCACATGTCTCGCCAGCCTCACATGTCTCGCCAGCCTCACATGTCTCGCCAGCCTCACATGTCTCGCCAGCCTCACATGTCTCGCCAGCCTCACATGTCTCGCCAGCCTCACATGTCTCGCCAGCCTCACATGTCTCACATGTCTCGCCAGCCTCACATGTCTCGCCAGCCTCAAATGTCTCGCCAGCCTCACATGTCTCGCCAGCCTCACATGTCTCGCCAGCCTCACATGTCTCGCCAGCCTCACATGTCTCGCCAGCCTCACATGTCTCGCCAGCCTCACATGTCTCGCCAGCCTCACATGTCTCGCCAGCCTCACATGTCTCGCCAGCCTCACATGTCTCGCCAGCCTCACATGTCTCGCCAGCCTCACATGTCTCGCCAGCCTCACATGTCTCGCCAGCCTCACATGTCTCACATGTCTCGCCAGCCTCACATGTCTCGCCAGCCTCACATGTCTCGCCAGCCTCACATGTCTCGCCAGCCTCACATGTCTCGCCAGCCTCACATGTCTCGCCAGCCTCACATGTCTCACATGTCTCGCCAGCCTCACATGTCTCGCCAGCCTCACATGTCTCGCCAGCCTCACATGTCTCACATGTCTCGCCAGCCTCACATGTCTCGCCAGCCTCACATGTCTCGCCAGCCTCACATGTCTCGCCAGCCTCACATGTCTCGCCAGCCTCACATGTCTCGCCAGCCTCACATGTCTCGCCAGCCTCACATGTCTCACATGTCTCGCCAGCCTCACATGTCTCGCCAGCCTCACATGTCTCACATGTCTCGCCAGCCTCACATGTCTCGCCAGCCTCACATGTCTCACATGTCTCGCCAGCCTCACATGTCTCGCCAGCCTCACATGTCTCGCCAGCCTCACATGTCTCGCCAGCCTCACATGTCTCGCCAGCCTCACATGTCTCGCCAGCCTCACATGTCTCGCCAGCCTCACATGTCTCGCCAGCCTCACATGTCTCGCCAGCCTCGCCAGCCTCACATGTCTCGCCAGCCTCACATGTCTCGCCAGCCTCACATGTCTCGCCAGCCTCACATGTCTCGCCAGCCTCACATGTCTCGCCAGCCTCACATGTCTCGCCAGCCTCACATGTCTCGCCAGCCTCACATGTCTCGCCAGCCTCACATGTCTCGCCAGCCTCACATGTCTCGCCAGCCTCACATGTCTCGCCAGCCTCACATGTCTCGCCAGCCTCACATGTCTCACATGTCTCGCCAGCCTCACATGTCTCGCCAGCCTCACATGTCTCACATGTCTCGCCAGCCTCACATGTCTCGCCAGCCTCACATGTCTCACATGTCTCGCCAGCCTCACATGTCTCGCCAGCCTCACATGTCTCACATGTCTCGCCAGCCTCACATGTCTCACATGTCTCGCCAGCCTCACATGTCTCGCCAGCCTCACATGTCTCGCCAGCCTCACATGTCTCGCCAGCCTCACATGTCTCGCCAGCCTCACATGTCTCACATGTCTCGCCAGCCTCACATGTCTCACATGTCTCGCCAGCCTCACATGTCTCACATGTCTCGCCAGCCTCACATGTCTCGCCAGCCTCACATGTCTCACATGTCTCGCCAGCCTCACATCTCACATGTCTCGCCAGCCTCACATGTCTCACATGTCTCGCCAGCCTCACATGTCTCGCCAGCCTCACATGTCTCACATGTCTCGCCAGCCTCACATGTCTCACATGTCTCGCCAGCCTCACATGTCTCGCCAGCCTCACATGTCTCACATGTCTCGCCAGCCTCACATGTCTCGCCAGCCTCACATGTCTCGCCAGTCTCACATGTCTCGCCAGCCTCACATGTCTCACATGTCTCGCCAGTCTCACATGTCTCGCCAGCCTCACATGTCTCACATGTCTCGCCAGCCTCACATGTCTCGCCAGCCTCACATGTCTCGCCAGCCTCACATGTCTCACATGTCTCGCCAGCCTCACATGTCTCGCCAGCCTCACATGTCTCACATGTCTCGCCAGCCTCACATGTCTCGCCAGCCTCACATGTCTCGCCAGCCTCACATGTCTCACATGTCTCGCCAGCCTCACATGTCTCGCCAGCCTCACATGTCTCGCCAGCCTCACATGTCTCGCCAGCCTCACATGTCTCGCCAGCCTCACATGTCTCGCCAGCCTCACATGTCTCGCCAGCCTCACATGTCTCGCCAGCCTCACATGTCTCGCCAGCCTCACATGTCTCGCCAGCCTCACATGTCTCGCCAGCCTCACATGTCTCGCCAGCCTCACATGTCTCACATGTCTCGCCAGCCTCACATGTCTCGCCAGCCTCACATGTCTCGCCAGCCTCACATGTCTCGCCAGCCTCACATGTCTCGCCAGTCTCACATGTCTCGCCAGCCTCACATGTCTCGCCAGCCTCACATGTCTCGCCAGCCTCACATGTCTCGCCAGCCTCACATGTCTCACATGTCTCGCCAGCCTCACATGTCTCACATGTCTCGCCAGCCTCACATGTCTCACATGTCTCGCCAGCCTCACATGTCTCACATGTCTCGCCAGCCTCACATGTCTCACATGTCTCGCCAGCCTCACATGTCTCACATGTCTCGCCAGCCTCACATGTCTCGCCAGCCTCACATGTCTCACATGTCTCGCCAGTCTCACATGTCTCGCCAGCCTCACATGTCTCACATGTCTCGCCAGTCTCACATGTCTCGCCAGCCTCACATGTCTCACATGTCTCGCCAGCCTCACATGTCTCGCCAGCCTCACATGTCTCACATGTCTCGCCAGCCTCACATGTCTCGCCAGCCTCACATGTCTCGCCAGCCTCACATGTCTCGCCAGCCTCACATGTCTCACATGTCTCGCCAGCCTCACATGTCTCGCCAGCCTCACATGTCTCGCCAGCCTCACATGTCTCACATGTCTCGCCAGCCTCACATGTCTCGCCAGCCTCACATGTCTCGCCAGCCTCACATGTCTCGCCAGCCTCACATGTCTCGCCAGCCTCACATGTCTCGCCAGCCTCACATGTCTCGCCAGCCTCACATGTCTCGCCAGCCTCACATGTCTCGCCAGCCTCACATGTCTCGCCAGCCTCACATGTCTCGCCAGCCTCACATGTCTCGCCAGCCTCACATGTCTCGCCAGCCTCACATGTCTCGCCAGCCTCACATGTCTCGCCAGCCTCACATGTCTCGCCAGCCTCACATGTCTCGCCAGCCTCACATGTCTCGCCAGCCTCACATGTCTCGCCAGCCTCACATGTCTCGCCAGCCTCACATGTCTCACATGTTTCGCCAGCCTCACATGTCTCACATGTCTCGCCAGCCTCACATGTCTCACATGTCTCACATGTCTCGCCAGCCTCACATGTCTCGCCAGCCTCACATGTCTCGCCAGCCTCACATGTCTCGCCAGCCTCACATGTCTCGCCAGCCTCGCATGTCTCGCCAGCCTCGCATGTCTCGCCAGCCTCGCATGTCTCGCCAGCCTCGCATGTCTCGCCAGCCTCGCATGTCTCGCCAGCCTCGCATGTCTCGCCAGCCTCGCATGTCTCGCCAGCCTCGCATGTCTCGCCAGCCTCGCATGTCTCGCCAGCCTCGCATGTCTCGCCAGCCTCGCATGTCTCGCCAGCCTCGCATGTCTCGCCAGCCTCACATGTCTCGCCAGCCTCACATGTCTCGCCAGCCTCACATGTCTCGCCAGCCTCACATGTCTCGCCAGCCTCACATGTCTCGCCAGCCTCACATGTCTCGCCAGCCTCACATGTCTCGCCAGCCTCACATGTCTCGCCAGCCTCACATGTCTCGCCAGCCTCACATGTCTCGCCAGCCTCACATGTCTCGCCAGCCTCACATGTCTCGCCAGCCTCACATGTCTCGCCAGCCTCACATGTCTCGCCAGCCTCGCCAGCCTCACATGTCTCGCCAGCCTCACATGTCTCGCCAGCCTCACATGTCTCGCCAGCCTCACATGTCTCGCCAGCCTCACATGTCTCGCCAGCCTCACATGTCTCGCCAGCCTCACATGTCTCGCCAGCCTCACATGTCTCGCCAGCCTCACATGTCTCGCCAGCCTCACATGTCTCGCCAGCCTCACATGTCTCGCCAGCCTCACATGTCTCGCCAGCCTCACATGTCTCGCCAGCCTCACATGTCTCGCCAGCCTCACATGTCTCGCCAGCCTCACATGTCTCGCCAGCCTCACATGTCTCGCCAGCCTCACATGTCTCGCCAGCCTCACATGTCTCGCCAGCCTCACATGCCTCGCCAGCCTCACATGTCTCGCCAGCCTCACATGTCTCGCCAGCCTCACATGTCTCGCCAGCCTCACATGTCTCGCCAGCCTCACATGTCTCGCCAGCCTCACATGTCTCGCCAGCCTCACATGTCTCGCATGTCTCGCCAGCCTCACATGTCTCGCCAGCCTCACATGTCTCGCCAGCCTCACATGTCTCGCCAGCCTCACATGTCTCGCCAGCCTCACATGTCTCGCCAGCCTCACATGTCTCGCCAGCCTCACATGTCTCTCATGTCTCGCCAGCCTCACATGTCTCGCCAGCCTCACATGTCTCGCCAGCCTCACATGTCTCACATGTCTCGCCAGCCTCACATGTCTCACATGTCTCGCCAGCCTCACATGTCTCACATGTCTCGCCAGCCTCACATGTCTCACATGTCTCGCCAGCCTCACATGTCTCACATGTCTCGCCAGCCTCACATGTCTCACATGTCTCGCCAGCCTCACATGTCTCGCCAGCCTCACATGTCTCGCCAGCCTCACATGCCTCGCCAGCCTCACATGTCTCGCCAGCCTCACATGTCTCGCCAGCCTCACATGTCTCGCCAGCCTCACATGTCTCGCCAGCCTCACATGTCTCGCCAGCCTCACATGTCTCGCCAGCCTCACATGTCTCACATGTCTCGCCAGCCTCACATGTCTCGCCAGCCTCACATGTCTCGCCAGCCTCACATGTCTCGCCAGCCTCACATGTCTCACATGTCTCGCCAGCCTCACATGTCTCACATGTCTCGCCAGCCTCACATGTCTCGCCAGCCTCACATTTCTCACATGTCTCGCCAGCCTCACATGTCTCACATGTCTCGCCAGCCTCACATGTCTCACATGTCTCGCCAGCCTCACATGTCTCACATGTCTCGCCAGCCTCACATGTCTCACATGTCTCGCCAGCCTCACATGTCTCACATGTCTCGCCAGCCTCACATGTCTCACATGTCTCGCCAGCCTCACATGTCTCACATGTCTCGCCAGCCTCACATGTCTCGCCAGCCTCACATGTCTCGCCAGCCTCACATGTCTCGCCAGCCTCACATGTCTCGCCAGCCTCACATGTCTCACATGTCTCGCCAGCCTCACATGTCTCACATGTCTCACATGTCTCGCCAGCCTCACATGTCTCACATGTCTCGCCAGCCTCACATGTCTCGCCAGCCTCACATGTCTCACATGTCTCGCCAGCCTCACATGTCTCACATGTCTCGCCAGCCTCACATGTCTCACATGTCTCGCCAGCCTCACATGTCTCACATGTCTCGCCAGCCTCACATGTCTCACATGTCTCGCCAGCCTCACATGTCTCGCCAGCCTCACATGCCTCGCCAGCCTCACATGCCTCGCCAGCCTCACATGCCTCGCCAGCCTCACATGTCTCGCTAGCCTCACATGTCTCGCCAGCCTCACATGTCTCGCCAGCCTCACATGTCTCGCCAGCCTCACATGTCTCGCCAGCCTCACATGTCTCGCCAGCCTCACATGTCTCGCCAGCCTCACATGTCTCGCATGTCTCGCCAGCCTCACATGTCTCGCATGTCTCGCCAGCCTCACATGTCTCGCCAGCCTCACATGTCTCGCCAGCCTCACATGTCTCGCCAGCCTCACATGTCTCGCCAGCCTCACATGTCTCGCCAGCCTCACATGTCTCGCCAGCCTCACATGTCTCTCATGTCTCGCCAGCCTCACATGTCTCGCCAGCCTCACATGTCTCACATGTCTCGCCAGCCTCACATGTCTCACATGTCTCGCCAGCCTCACATGTCTCACATGTCTCGCCAGCCTCACATGTCTCACATGTCTCGCCAGCCTCACATGTCTCACATGTCTCGCCAGCCTCACATGTCTCGCCAGCCTCACATGTCTCGCCAGCCTCACATGTCTCGCCAGCCTCACATGCCTCGCCAGCCTCACATGCCTCGCCAGCCTCACATGTCTCGCCAGCCTCATGTCTCGCCAGCCTCACATGTCTCGCCAGCCTCACATGTCTCGCCAGCCTCACATGTCTCGCCAGCCTCACATGTCTCACATGTCTCGCCAGCCTCACATGTCTCACATGTCTCGCCAGCCTCACATGTCTCACATGCCTCGCCAGCCTCACATGTCTCGCTAGCCTCGCCAGCCTCACATGTCTCGCCAGCCTCACATGTCTCGCCAGCCTCACATGTCTCGCCAGCCTCACATGTCTCGCCAGCCTCACATGTCTCGCCAGCCTCACATGTCTCGCCAGCCTCACATGTCTCGCCAGCCTCACATGTCTCGCCAGCCTCACATGTCTCGCCAGCCTCACATGTCTCGCCAGCCTCACATGTCTCGCCAGTCTCGCCAGCCTCACATGTCTCGTCTGTCTCGCCAGCCTCACATGTCTCGCCTGTCTCGCCAGCCTCACATGTCTCGCCAGCCTCACATGTCTCGCCAGCCTCACATGTCTCGCCAGCCTCACATGTCTCGCCAGCCTCACATGTCTCGCCAGCCTCACATGTCTCGCCAGCCTCACATGTCTCGCCAGCCTCACATGTCTCGCCAGCCTCACATGTCTCGCCAGCCTCACATGTCTCGCCAGCCTCACATGTCTCGCCAGCCTCACATGTCTCGCCAGCCTCGCCAGCCTCACATGTCTCGCCAGTCTCGCCAGCCTCACATGTCTCGCCAGCCTCACATGTCTCGCCAGCCTCACATGTCTCGCCAGCCTCACATGTCTCGCCAGCCTCACATGTCTCGCCAGCCTCACATGTCTCGCCAGCCTCACATGTCTCGCCAGCCTCACATGTCTCGCCAGCCTCACATGTCTCGCCAGCCTCACATGTCTCGCCAGCCTCACATGTCTCGCCAGCCTCACATGTCTCGCCAGCCTCACATGTCTCGCCAGCCTCACATGTCTCGCCAGCCTCACATGTCTCGCCAGCCTCACATGTCTCGCCAGCCTCACATGTCTCGCCAGCCTCACATGTCTCGCCAGCCTCACATGTCTCGCCAGCCTCACATGTCTCACATGTCTCGCCAGCCTCACATGTCTCACATGTCTCGCCAGCCTCGCCAGCCTCACATGTCTCGCCAGCCTCACATGTCTCGCCAGCCTCACATGTCTCGCCAGCCTCACATGTCTCGCCAGCCTCACATGTCTCGCCAGCCTCACATGTCTCGCCAGCCTCACATGTCTCGCCAGCCTCACATGTCTCGCCAGCCTCACATGTCTCGCCAGCCTCACATGTCTCGCCAGCCTCACATGTCTCGCCAGCCTCACATGTCTCGCCAGCCTCACATGTCTCGCCAGCCTCACATGTCTCACATGTCTCGCCAGCCTCACATGTCTCGCCAGCCTCACATGTCTCGCCAGCCTCACATGTCTCGCCAGCCTCACATGTCTCGCCAGCCTCACATGTCTCGCCAGCCTCACATGTCTCGCCAGCCTCACATGTCTCGCCAGCCTCACATGTCTCACATGTCTCGCCAGCCTCACATGTCTCGCCAGCCTCACATGTCTCGCCAGCCTCACATGTCTCGCCAGCCTCACATGTCTCGCCAGCCTCACATGTCTCACATGTCTCGCCAGCCTCACATGTCTCGCCAGCCTCACATGTCTCACATGTCTCGCCAGCCTCACATGTCTCGCCAGCCTCACATGTCTCGCCAGCCTCACATGTCTCGCCAGCCTCACATGTCTCGCCAGCCTCACATGTCTCGCCAGCCTCACATGTCTCGCCAGCCTCACATGTCTCGCCAGCCTCACATGTCTCGCCAGCCTCACATGTCTCGCCAGCCTCACATGTCTCGCCAGCCTCACATGTCTCACATGTCTCGCCAGCCTCACATGTCTCGCCAGCCTCACATGTCTCACATGTCTCGCCAGCCTCACATGTCTCGCCAGCCTCACATGTCTCGCCAGCCTCACATGTCTCGCCAGCCTCACATGTCTCGCCAGCCTCACATGTCTCACATGTCTCGCCAGCCTCACATGTCTCGCCAGCCTCACATGTCTCACATGTCTCGCCAGCCTCACATGTCTCGCCAGCCTCACATGTCTCACATGTCTCGCCAGCCTCACATGTCTCGCCAGCCTCACATGTCTCGCCAGCCTCACATGTCTCGCCAGCCTCACATGTCTCGCCAGCCTCACATGTCTCGCCAGCCTCACATGTCTCGCCAGCCTCACATGTCTCGCCAGCCTCACATGTCTCGCCAGCCTCACATGTCTCGCCAGCCTCACATGTCTCGCCAGCCTCACATGTCTCGCCAGCCTCACATGTCTCGCCAGCCTCACATGTCTCGCCAGCCTCACATGTCTCACATGTCTCGCCAGCCTCGCCAGCCTCACATGTCTCGCCAGCCTCACATGTCTCACATGTCTCGCCAGCCTCACATGTCTCGCCAGCCTCGCCAGCCTCACATGTCTCGCCAGCCTCACATGTCTCACATGTCTCGCCAGCCTCACATGTCTCGCCAGCCTCACATGTCTCGCCAGCCTCACATGTCTCGCCAGCCTCACATGTCTCGCCAGCCTCACATGTCTCGCCAGCCTCACATGTCTCGCCAGCCTCACATGTCTCGCCAGCCTCACATGTCTCGCCAGCCTCACATGTCTCGCCAGCCTCACATGTCTCGCCAGCCTCACATGTCTCGCCAGCCTCACATGTCTCACATGTCTCGCCAGCCTCACATGTCTCGCCAGCCTCACATGTCTCACATGTCTCGCCAGCCTCACATGTCTCGCCAGCCTCACATGTCTCGCCAGCCTCACATGTCTCGCCAGCCTCACATGTCTCGCCAGCCTCACATGTCTCGCCAGCCTCACATGTCTCGCCAGCCTCACATGTCTCGCCAGCCTCACATGTCTCGCCAGCCTCACATGTCTCGCCAGCCTCACATGTCTCGCCAGCCTCACATGTCTCGCCAGCCTCACATGTCTCGCCAGCCTCACATGTCTCGCCAGCCTCACATGTCTCGCCAGCCTCACATGTCTCGCCAGCCTCACATGTCTCGCCAGCCTCACATGTCTCGCCAGCCTCACATGTCTCGCCAGCCTCACATGTCTCGCCAGCCTCACATGTCTCACATGTCTCGCCAGCCTCACATGTCTCGCCAGCCTCACATGTCTCACATGTCTCGCCAGCCTCACATGTCTCGCCAGCCTCACATGTCTCGCCAGCCTCACATGTCTCGCCAGCCTCACATGTCTCGCCAGCCTCACATGTCTCGCCAGCCTCACATGTCTCGCCAGCCTCACATGTCTCGCCAGCCTCACATGTCTCGCCAGCCTCACATGTCTCGCCAGCCTCACATGTCTCACATGTCTCGCCAGCCTCACATGTCTCGCCAGCCTCACATGTCTCACATGTCTCGCCAGCCTCACATGTCTCGCCAGCCTCACATGTCTCACATGTCTCGCCAGCCTCACATGTCTCGCCAGCCTCACATGTCTCGCCAGCCTCACATGTCTCGCCAGCCTCACATGTCTCGCCAGCCTCACATGTCTCGCCAGCCTCACATGTCTCGCCAGCCTCACATGTCTCGCCAGCCTCACATGTCTCGCCAGCCTCACATGTCTCGCCAGCCTCACATGTCTCGCCAGCCTCACATGTCTCGCCAGCCTCACGTGTCTCACATGTCTCGCCAGCCTCACGTGTCTCACATGTCTCGCCAGCCTCACATGTCTCGCCAGCCTCACATGTCTCGCCAGCCTCACATGTCTCGCCAGCCTCACATGTCTCGCCAGCCTCACATGTCTCGCCAGCCTCACATGTCTCGCCAGCCTCACATGTCTCGCCAGCCTCACATGTCTCGCCAGCCTCACATGTCTCGCCAGCCTCACATGTCTCGCCAGCCTCACATGTCTCGCCAGCCTCACATGTCTCGCCAGCCTCACATGTCTCACATGTCTCGCCAGCCTCACATGTCTCGCCAGCCTCACATGTCTCGCCAGCCTCACATGTCTCGCCAGCCTCACATGTCTCGCCAGCCTCACATGTCTCGCCAGCCTCACATGTCTCGCCAGCCTCACATGTCTCGCCAGCCTCACATGTCTCGCCAGCCTCACATGTCTCGCCAGCCTCACATGTCTCGCCAGCCTCACATGTCTCGCCAGCCTCACATGTCTCGCCAGCCTCACATGTCTCGCCAGCCTCACATGTCTCGCCAGCCTCACATGTCTCACATGTCTCGCCAGCCTCACATGTCTCACATGTCTCGCCAGCCTCACATGTCTCGCCAGCCTCACATGTCTCGCCAGCCTCACATGTCTCACATGTCTCGCCAGCCTCACATGTCTCGCCAGCCTCACATGTCTCACATGTCTCGCCAGCCTCACATGTCTCGCCAGCCTCACATGTCTCACATGTCTCGCCAGCCTCACATGTCTCACATGTCTCGCCAGCCTCACATGTCTCACATGTCTCGCCAGCCTCACATGTCTCGCCAGCCTCACATGTCTCACATGTCTCGCCAGCCTCACATCTCACATGTCTCGCCAGCCTCACATGTCTCACATGTCTCGCCAGCCTCACATGTCTCGCCAGCCTCACATGTCTCACATGTCTCGCCAGCCTCACATGTCTCACATGTCTCGCCAGCCTCACATGTCTCGCCAGCCTCACATGTCTCACATGTCTCGCCAGCCTCACATGTCTCGCCAGCCTCACATGTCTCGCCAGTCTCACATGTCTCGCCAGCCTCACATGTCTCACATGTCTCGCCAGTCTCACATGTCTCGCCAGCCTCACATGTCTCACATGTCTCGCCAGCCTCACATGTCTCGCCAGCCTCACATGTCTCGCCAGCCTCACATGTCTCACATGTCTCGCCAGCCTCACATGTCTCGCCAGCCTCACATGTCTCACATGTCTCGCCAGCCTCACATGTCTCGCCAGCCTCACATGTCTCGCCAGCCTCACATGTCTCACATGTCTCGCCAGCCTCACATGTCTCGCCAGCCTCACATGTCTCGCCAGCCTCACATGTCTCGCCAGCCTCACATGTCTCGCCAGCCTCACATGTCTCGCCAGCCTCACATGTCTCGCCAGCCTCACATGTCTCGCCAGCCTCACATGTCTCGCCAGCCTCACATGTCTCGCCAGCCTCACATGTCTCGCCAGCCTCACATGTCTCACATGTCTCGCCAGCCTCACATGTCTCGCCAGCCTCACATGTCTCGCCAGCCTCACATGTCTCGCCAGCCTCACATGTCTCGCCAGTCTCACATGTCTCGCCAGCCTCACATGTCTCGCCAGCCTCACATGTCTCGCCAGCCTCACATGTCTCGCCAGCCTCACATGTCTCACATGTCTCGCCAGCCTCACATGTCTCACATGTCTCGCCAGCCTCACATGTCTCACATGTCTCGCCAGCCTCACATGTCTCACATGTCTCGCCAGCCTCACATGTCTCACATGTCTCGCCAGCCTCACATGTCTCACATGTCTCGCCAGCCTCACATGTCTCGCCAGCCTCACATGTCTCACATGTCTCGCCAGTCTCACATGTCTCGCCAGCCTCACATGTCTCACATGTCTCGCCAGTCTCACATGTCTCGCCAGCCTCACATGTCTCACATGTCTCGCCAGCCTCACATGTCTCGCCAGCCTCACATGTCTCACATGTCTCGCCAGCCTCACATGTCTCGCCAGCCTCACATGTCTCGCCAGCCTCACATGTCTCGCCAGCCTCACATGTCTCACGTCATGCCAGCCTCACATGTCTCGCCAGCCTCACATGTCTCGCCAGCCTCACATGTCTCACATGTCTCGCCAGCCTCACATGTCTCGCCAGCCTCACATGTCTCGCCAGCCTCACATGTCTCGCCAGCCTCACATGTCTCGCCAGCCTCACATGTCTCGCCAGCCTCACATGTCTCGCCAGCCTCACATGTCTCGCCAGCCTCACATGTCTCGCCAGCCTCACATGTCTCGCCAGCCTCACATGTCTCGCCAGCCTCACATGTCTCGCCAGCCTCACATGTCTCGCCAGCCTCACATGTCTCGCCAGCCTCACATGTCTCGCCAGCCTCACATGTCTCGCCAGCCTCACATGTCTCGCCAGCCTCACATGTCTCGCCAGCCTCACATGTCTCGCCAGCCTCACATGTCTCGCCAGCCTCACATGTCTCGCCAGCCTCACATGTCTCGCCAGCCTCACATGTCTCACATGTTTCGCCAGCCTCACATGTCTCACATGTCTCGCCAGCCTCACATGTCTCACCTGTCTCACATGTCTCGCCAGCCTCACATGTCTCGCCAGCCTCGCATGTCTCGCCAGCCTCGCATGTCTCGCCAGCCTCGCATGTCTCGCCAGCCTCGCATGTCTCGCCAGCCTCGCATGTCTCGCCAGCCTCGCATGTCTCGCCAGCCTCGCATGTCTCGCCAGCCTCGCATGTCTCGCCAGCCTCGCATGTCTCGCCAGCCTCGCATGTCTCGCCAGCCTCGCATGTCTCGCCAGCCTCGCATGTCTCGCCAGCCTCGCATGTCTCGCCAGCCTCGCATGTCTCGCCAGCCTCGCATGTCTCGCCAGCCTCGCATGTCTCGCCAGCCTCACATGTCTCGCCAGCCTCACATGTCTCGCCAGCCTCACATGTCTCGCCAGCCTCACATGTCTCGCCAGCCTCACATGTCTCGCCAGCCTCACATGTCTCGCCAGCCTCACATGTCTCGCCAGCCTCACATGTCTCGCCAGCCTCACATGTCTCGCCAGCCTCACATGTCTCGCCAGCCTCACATGTCTCGCCAGCCTCGCCAGCCTCACATGTCTCGCCAGCCTCACATGTCTCGCCAGCCTCACATGTCTCGCCAGCCTCACATGTCTCGCCAGCCTCACATGTCTCGCCAGCCTCACATGTCTCGCCAGCCTCACATGTCTCGCCAGCCTCACATGTCTCGCCAGCCTCACATGTCTCGCCAGCCTCACATGTCTCGCCAGCCTCACATGTCTCGCCAGCCTCACATGTCTCGCCAGCCTCACATGTCTCGCCAGCCTCACATGTCTCGCCAGCCTCACATGTCTCGCCAGCCTCACATGTCTCGCCAGCCTCACATGTCTCGCCAGCCTCACATGTCTCGCCAGCCTCACATGTCTCGCCAGCCTCACATGTCTCGCCAGCCTCACATGTCTCGCCAGCCTCACATGTCTCGCCAGCCTCACATGTCTCGCCAGCCTCACATGTCTCGCCAGCCTCACATGTCTCGCCAGCCTCACATGTCTCGCCAGCCTCACATGTCTCGCCAGCCTCACATGTCTCGCCAGCCTCACATGTCTCGCCAGCCTCACATGTCTCACATGTCTCGCCAGCCTCACATGTCTCGCCAGCCTCACATGTCTCGCCAGCCTCACATGTCTCGCCAGCCTCACATGTCTCGCCAGA
>NC_139223.1:60843227-60879595 GCF_055691185.1 Crinia signifera | reverse complement strand
GACATGTGAGGCTGGCGAGACATGTGAGGCTGGCGAGACATGTGAGGCTGGCGAGACATGTGAAGGCTGGCGAGACCATGTGAGGCTGGCGAGACATGTGAGGCTGGCGAGACATGTGAGGCTGGCGAGACATGTGAGGCTGGCGAGACATGTGAGACATGTGAGGCTGGCGAGACATGTGAGGCTGGCGAGACATGTGAGGCTGGCGAGACATGTGAGACATGTGAGGCTGGCGAGACATGTGAGGCTGGCGAGACATGTGAGACATGTGAGGCTGGCGAGACATGTGAGGCTGGCGAGACATGTGAGACATGTGAGGCTGGCGAGACATGTGAGGCTGGCGAGACATGTGAGACATGTGAGGCTGGCGAGACATGTGAGGCTGGCGAGACATGTGAGGCTGGCGAGACATGTGAGACATGTGAGGCTGGCGAGACATGTGAGGCTGGCGAGACAGTGAGACATGTGAGGCTGGCGAGACATGTGAGGCTGGCGAGACATGTGAGGCTGGCGAGACATGTGAGGCTGGCGAGACATGTGAGGCTGGCGAGACATGTGAGGCTGGCGAGACATGTGAGGCTGGCGAGACATGTGAGGCTGGCGAGACATGTGAGGCTGGCGAGACATGTGAGGCTGGCGAGACATGTGAGGCTGGCGAGACATGTGAGGCTGGCGAGACATGTGAGGCTGGCGAGACATGTGAGGCTGGCGAGACATGTGAGGCTGGCGAGACATGTGAGGCTGGCGAGACATGTGAGGCTGGCGAGACATGTGAGGCTGGCGAGACATGTGAGGCTGGCGAGACATGTGAGGCTGGCGAGACATGTGAGGCTGGCCGAGACATGTGAGGCTGGCGAGACATGTGAGGCTGGCGAGACATGTGAGGCTGGCGAGACATGTGAGGCTGGCGAGACATGTGAGGCTGGCGAGACATGTGAGACATGTGAGGCTGGCGAGACATGTGAGGCTGGCGAGACATGTGAGACATGTGAGGCTGGCGAGACATGTGAGACATGTGAGGCTGGCGAGACATGTGAGGCTGGCGAGACATGTGAGACATGGTGCGAGACATGTGAGGCTGGCGAGACATGTGAGGCTGGCGAGACATGTGAGGCTGGCGAGACAGGAGACATGTGAGGCTGGCGAGACATGTGAGACATGTGAGGCTGGCGAGACATGTGAGACATGTGAGGCTGGCGACGGAGACATGTGAGGCTGGCGAGACATGTGAGGCTGGCGGAAGGAGACATGTGAGGCTGGCGAGACATGTGAGGCTGGCGAGACATGTGAGGCTGGCGAGACATGTGAGGCTGGCGAGACATGTGAGGCTGGCGAGACATGTGAGACATGTGAGGCTGGCGAGACATGTGAGGCTGGCGAGGCTGGCGAGACATGTGAGGCTGGCGAGACATGTGAGGCTGGCGAGACATGTGAGGCTGGCGAGACATGTGAGGCTGGCGAGACATGTGAGGCTGGCGAGACATGTGAGGCTGGCGAGACATGTGAGGCTGGCGAGACATGTGAGACATGTGAGGCTGGCGAGACATGTGAGGCTGGCGAGACTGGCGAGACATGTGAGGCTGGCGAGACATGTGAGGCTGGCGAGGCTGGCGAGACATGTGAGGCTGGCGAGACATGTGAGGCTGGCGAGACATGTGAGGCTGGCGAGACATGTGAGACATGTGAGGCTGGCGAGACATGTGAGGCTGGCGAGACATGTGAGACATGTGAGGCTGGCGAGACATGTGAGGCTGGCGAGACATGTGAGGCTGGCGAGACAAATGTGAGGCTGGCGAGACATGTGAGGCTGGCGAGACATGTGAGGCTGGCGAGACATGTGAGGCTGGCGAGACATGTGAGGCTGGCGAGACATGTGAGGCTGGCGAGACATGTGAGGCTGGCGAGACATGTGAGACATGTGAGGCTGGCGAGACATGTGAGGCTGGCGAGACATGTGAGGCTGGCGAGACATGTGAGGCTGGCGAGACATGTGAGACATGTGAGGCTGGCGAGACATGTGAGGCTGGCGAGACATGTGAGGCTGGCGAGACATGTGAGGCTGGCGAGACATGTGAGGCTGGCGAGACATGTGAGGCTGGCGAGACATGTGAGGCTGGCGAGACATGTGAGGCTGGCGAGACATGTGAGGCTGGCGAGACATGTGAGACATGTGAGGCTGGCGAGACATGTGAGACATGTGAGGCTGGCGAGACATGTGAGACATGTGAGGCTGGCGAGACATGTGAGACATGTGGCATGAGAGGCTGGCGAGACATGTGAGACATGTGAGGCTGGCGAGACATGTGAGACATGTGAGGCTGGCGAGACATGTGAGACATGTGAGGCTGGCGAGACATGTGAGACATGTGAGGCTGGCGAGACATGTGAGACATGTGAGGCTGGCGAGACATGTGAGGCTGGCGAGACATGCGAGACATGTGAGGCTGGCGAGACATGTGAGGCTGGCGAGACATGTGAGACATGTGAGGCTGGCGAGACATGTGAGACATGTGAGGCTGGCGAGACATGTGAGGCTGGCGAGACATGTGAGGCTGGCGAGACATGTGAGGCTGGCGAGGCTGGGAGACATGTGAGGCTGGTGAGACATGTGAGACATGTGAGGCTGGCGAGACATGTGAGACTGGCGAGACATGCAGACATGCGAGACTGGCGAGACATGTGAGACATGTGAGGCTGGCGAGACATGTGAGACATGTGAGGCTGGCGAGACATGTGAGGCTGGCGAGACATGTGAGGCTGGCGAGACATGTGAGGCTGGCGAGACATGTGAGGCTGGCAAGACATGTGAGGCTGGCGAGACATGTGAGGCTGGCGAGGCTGGCGAGACATGTGAGGCTGGCGAGACATGTGAGGCTGGCGAGACATGTGAGACTGGCGAGACATGTGAGACATGTGAGGCTGGCGAGACATGTGAGGCTGGCGAGACATGTGAGGCTGGCGAGACATGTGAGGCTGGCGAGACATGTGAGGCTGGCGAGACATGTGAGGCTGGCGAGACATGTGAGGCTGGCGAGACATGTGAGGCTGGCGAGACATGTGAGACATGTGAGGCTGGCGAGACATGTGAGACATGTGAGGCTGGCGAGACATGTGAGACATGTGAGGCTGGCGAGACATGTGAGGCTGGCGAGACATGTGAGACATGTGAGGCTGGCGAGACATGTGAGGCTGGCGAGACATGTGAGACATGTGAGGCTGGCGAGACATGTGAGACATGTGAGGCTGGCGAGACATGTGAGACTGGCGAGACATGCGAGACATGTGAGACTGGCGAGACATGTGAGACTGGCGAGACATGTGAGACTGGCGAGACATGTGAGACATGTGAGGCTGGCGAGACATGTGAGACATGTGAGGCTGGCGAGACATGTGAGGCTGGCGAGACATGTGAGGCTGGCGAGACATGTGAGGCTGGCGAGACATGTGAGGCTGGCGAGACATGTGAGGCTGGCGAGACATGTGAGGCTGGCGAGACATGTGAGGCTGGCGAGGCTGGCGAGACATGTGAGGCTGGTGAGACATGTGAGACTGGCGAGACATGTGAGGCTGGCGAGGCTGGCGAGACATGTGAGGCTGGTGAGACATGTGAGACATGTGAGGCTGGCGAGACATGTGAGGCTGGCGAGACATGTGAGGCTGGCGAGCCATGTGAGACGTGAGGCTGGCGAGACATGTGAGACATGTGAGGCTGTCGAGACATGTGAGGCTGTCGAGACATGTGAGGCTGGCGAGACATGTGAGGCTGTCGAGACATGTGAGGCTGTCGAGACATGTGAGGCTGGCGAGACATGTGAGGCTGTCGAGACATGTGAGGCTGTCGAGACATGTGAGGCTGTCGAGACATGTGAGGCTGGCGAGACATGTGAGGCTGGCGAGACATGTGAGACATGTGAGGCTGGCGAGATATGTGAGACATGTGAGGCTGGCGAGACATGTGAGGCTGGCGAGACATGTGAGGCTGGCGAGACATGTGAGGCTGGCGAGACATGTGAGGCTGGCGAGACATGTGAGACATGTGAGGCTGGCGAGACATGTGAGGCTGGCGAGACATGTGAGACATGTGAGGCTGGCGAGACATGTGAGACATGTGAGGCTGGCGAGACATGTGAGGCTGGCGAGACATGTGAGGCTGGCGAGACATGTGAGGCTGGCGAGACATGTGAGGCTGGCGAGGCTGGCGAGACATGTGAGGCTGGCGAGACATGTGAGGCTGGCGAGACATGTGAGACATGTGAGGCTGGCGAGACATGTGAGGCTGGCGAGACATGTGAGGCTGGCGAGACATGTGAGACATGTGAGGCTGGCGAGACATGTGAGACATGTGAGGCTGGCGAGACATGTGAGGCTGGCGAGACATGTGAGACATGTGAGGCTGGCGAGACATGTGAGACATGTGAGGCTGGCGAGACATGTGAGACATGTGAGGCTGGCGAGACATGTGAGACTGGCGAGACATGCGAGACATGTGAGACTGGCGAGACATGTGAGACATGTGAGGCTGGCGAGACATGTGAGGCTGGCGAGACATGTGAGGCTGGCGAGACATGTGAGGCTGGCGAGACATGTGAGGCTGGCGAGACATGTGAGGCTGGCGAGACATGTGAGGCTGGCGAGACATGTGAGGCTGGCGAGACATGTGAGGCTGGTGAGACATGTGAGACATGTGAGGCTGGCGAGACATGTGAGGCTGGCGAGACATGTGAGGCTGTCGAGACATGTGAGGCTGGCGAGACATGTGAGGCTGTCGAGACATGTGAGACATGTGAGGCTGGCGAGACATGTGAGGCTGGCGAGACATGTGAGACATGTGAGGCTGGCGAGACATGTGAGACATGTGAGGCTGGCGAGACATGTGAGGCTGGCGAGACATGTGAGGCTGGCGAGACATGTGAGGCTGGCGAGACATGTGAGGCTGGCGAGACATGTGAGGCTGGCGAGACATGTGAGGCTGGCGAGGCTGGCGAGACATGTGAGGCTGGCGAGACATGTGAGGCTGGCGAGACATGTGAGGCTGGCGAGACATGTGAGACATGTGAGGCTGGCGAGACATGTGAGGCTGGCGAGACATGTGAGGCTGGCGAGACATGTGAGACATGTGAGGCTGGCGAGACATGTGAGACATGTGAGGCTGGCGAGACATGTGAGACATGTGAGGCTGGCGAGACATGTGAGACATGTGAGGCTGGCGAGACATGTGAGACATGTGAGGCTGGCGAGACATGTGAGACATGTGAGGCTGGCGAGACATGTGAGGCTGGCGAGACATGTGAGACATGTGAGGCTGGCGAGACATGTGAGGCTGGCGAGACATGTGAGGCTGGCGAGACATGTGAGGCTGGCGAGACATGTGAGACATGTGAGGCTGGCGAGACATGTGAGACATGTGAGGCTGGCGAGACATGTGAGGCTGGCGAGACATGTGAGGCTGGCGAGACATGTGAGGCTGGCGAGACATGTGAGGCTGGCGAGACATGTGAGGCTGGCGAGACATGTGAGGCTGGCGAGACATGTGAGGCTGGCGAGACATGTGAGGCTGGCGAGACATGTGAGACATGTGAGGCTGGCGAGACATGTGAGACATGTGAGGCTGGCGAGACATGTGAGACATGTGAGGCTGGCGAGACATGTGAGACATGTGAGGCTGGCGAGACATGTGAGGCTGGCGAGACATGTGAGACATGTGAGGCTGGCGAGACATGTGAGACATGTGAGGCTGGCGAGACATGTGAGACATGTGAGGCTGGCGAGACATGTGAGGCTGGCGAGACATGTGAGACATGTGAGGCTGGCGAGACATGTGAGGCTGGCGAGACATGTGAGGCTGGCGAGACATGTGAGGCTGGCGAGACATGTGAGGCATGTGAGGCTGGCGAGACATGTCAGGCTGGCGAGACATGTGAGGCTGGCGAGACATGTGAGGCTGGCGAGACATGTGAGGCTGGCGAGACATGTGAGGCTGGCGAGACATGTGAGGCTGGCGAGACATGTGAGACATGTGAGGCTGGCGAGACATGTGAGGCTGGCGAGACATGTGAGGCTGGCGAGGCTGGCGAGGCTGGCGAGGCTGGCGAGACATGCGAGGCTGGCGAGACATGCGAGGCTGGCGAGACATGCGAGGCTGGCGAGACATGCGAGGCTGGCGAGACATGCGAGGCTGGCGAGACATGCGAGGCTGGCGAGACATGCGAGGCTGGCGAGACATGCGAGGCTGGCGAGACATGCGAGGCTGGCGAGACATGCGAGGCTGGCGAGACATGCGAGGCTGGCGAGACATGCGAGGCTGGCGAGACATGCGAGGCTGGCGAGACATGTGAGACATGTGAGGCTGGCGAGACATGTGAGACATGTGAGGCTGGCGAGACATGTGAGACATGTGAGGCTGGCGAGACATGTGAGGCTGGCGAGACATGCGAGGCTGGCGAGACATGCGAGGCTGGCGAGACATGTGAGACATGTGAGGCTGGCGAGACATGTGAGACATGTGAGGCTGGCGAGACATGTGAGACATGTGAGGCTGGCGAGACATGTGAGGCTGGCGAGACATGCGAGGCTGGCGAGACATGCGAGGCTGGCGAGACATGCGAGGCTGGCGAGACATGCGAGGCTGGCGAGACATGTGAGACATGTGAGGCTGGCGAGACATGTGAGGCTGGCGAGACATGTGAGACATGTGAGGCTGGCGAGACATGTGAGACATGTGAGGCTGGCGAGACATGTGAGACATGTGAGGCTGGCGAGACATGTGAGGCTGGCGAGACATGCGAGGCTGGCGAGACATGCGAGGCTGGCGAGACATGCGAGGCTGGCGAGACATGTGAGACATGTGAGGCTGGCGAGACATGTGAGGCTGGCGAGGCTGGCGAGACATGCGAGGCTGGCGAGACATGCGAGGCTGGCGAGACATGCGAGGCTGGCGAGACATGCGAGGCTGGCGAGACATGCGAGGCTGGCGAGACATGCGAGGCTGGCGAGACATGCGAGGCTGGCGAGACATGCGAGGCTGGCGAGACATGCGAGGCTGGCGAGACATGCGAGGCTGGCGAGACATGCGAGGCTGGCGAGACATGCGAGGCTGGCGAGACATGCGAGGCTGGCGAGACATGCGAGGCTGGCGAGACATGCGAGGCTGGCGAGACATGCGAGGCTGGCGAGACATGCGAGACATGCGAGACATGCGAGGCTGGCGAGACATGCGAGGCTGGCGAGACATGCGAGGCTGGCGAGACATGCGAGGCTGGCGAGACATGCGAGGCTGGCGAGACATGCGAGGCTGGCGAGACATGCGAGGCTGGCGAGACATGCGAGGCTGGCGAGACATGCGAGGCTGGCGAGACATGCGAGGCTGGCGAGACATGCGAGGCTGGCGAGACATGCGAGGCTGGCGAGACATGCGAGGCTGGCGAGACATGCGAGGCTGGCGAGACATGCGAGGCTGGCGAGACATGCGAGGCTGGCGAGACATGCGAGGCTGGCGAGACATGCGAGGCTGGCGAGACATGCGAGGCTGGCGAGACATGCGAGGCTGGCGAGACATGCGAGGCTGGCGAGACATGCGAGGCTGGCGAGACATGTGAGGCTGGCAAGACATGTGAGGCTGGCAAGACATGTGAGACATGTGAGGCTGGCGAGACATGTGAGACATGTGAGGCTGGCGAGACATGTGAGACATGTGAGGCTGGCGAGACATGTGAGACATGTGAGGCTGGCGAGACATGTGAGGCAGGCGAGACATGTGAGACATGTGAGGCTGGCGAGACATGTGAGGCTGGCGAGACATGTGAGGCTGGCGAGACATGCGAGACATGTGAGGCTGGCGAGACATGTGAGGCTGGCGAGACATGTGAGGCTGGCGAGACATGTGAGACATGTGAGGCTGGCGAGACATGTGAGACATGTGAGGCTGGCGAGACATGTGAGACATGTGAGGCTGGCGAGACATGTGAGACATGTGAGGCTGGCGAGACATGTGAGGCTGGCGAGACATGTGAGGCTGGCGAGACATGTGAGGCTGGCGAGACATGTGAGGCTGGCGAGACATGTGAGGCTGGCGAGACATGTGAGGCTGGCGAGACATGTGAGGCTGGCGAGACATGTGAGGCTGGCGAGACATGTGAGGCTGGCGAGACATGTGAGGCTGGCGAGACATGTGAGGCTGGCGAGACATGTGAGGCTGGCGAGACATGTGAGGCTGGCGAGACATGTGAGGCTGGCGAGACATGTGAGGCTGGCGAGACATGTGAGGCTGGCGAGACATGTGAGGCTGGCGAGACATGTGAGGCTGGCGAGACATGTGAGGCTGGCGAGACATGTGAGGCTGGCGAGACATGTGAGGCTGGCGAGACATGTGAGACATGTGAGGCTGGCGAGACATGTGAGGCTGGCGAGACATGTGAGGCTTGCGAGACATGTGAGGCTGGCGAGACATGTGAGACATGTGAGGCTGGCGAGACATGTGAGGCTGGCGAGACATGTGAGACATGTGAGACATGTGAGGCTGGCGAGACATGTGAGGCTGGCGAGACATGTGAGGCTGGCGAGACATGTGAGGCTGGCGAGACATGTGAGACATGTGAGGCTGGCGAGACATGTGAGACTGGCGAGACATGTGAGACATGTGAGGCTGGCGAGACATGTGAGGCTGGCGAGACATGTGAGGCTGGCGAGGCTGGCGAGACATGTGAGGCTGGCGAGACATGTGAGGCTGGCGAGACATGTGAGGCTGGCGAGACATGTGAGGCTGGCGAGACATGTGAGGCTGGCGAGACATGTGAGGCTGGCGAGACATGTGAGGCTGGCGAGACATGTGAGGCTGGCGAGACATGTGAGGCTGGCGAGACATGTGAGGCTGGCGAGACATGTGAGACATGTAAGGCTGGCGAGACATGTGAGGCTGGCGAGACATGTGAGGCTGGCGAGACATGTGAGGCTGGCGAGACATGTTAGACATGTGAGGCTGGCGAGACATGTGAGACATGTGAGGCTGGCGAGACATGTGAGGCTGGCGAGACATGTGAGCAGGGGTGTAAGTATGGCGGTACGGGGTGGTACGGCGTACCGGTAAAACATATAGTGCCGGTACCCCGTACCGCCATAACAAATACCCCCCGAACTGTGTAATGCGCATGCGCGCATATGTAAGTGGCGGGGGGCGTGGCCTCTGCCGCCCCGCCACAGCTGATTCCCTTCGGAGTCCCTTCGGAGTGCTGTCACTCTGCTACTGAGTGGCACTGCTTTCTCCTGGCTGGGCGGCATTGATCCCTTGACAGTGGGCGGAGCGAGCGGCAGAGTGGGCGGCACCTCTTCTCCGGGGCTTATGTTATGTGAGGCTGCTAGAGGAGAGTGGGCGGCATTTCTTCCCCGGATGGGCGGATCTTATATGCGGCTGCTACAGGCAGAGCAGCGCGCAACGCAACAGCAGACAGCTGCAGCTCTTCCTCCCCTGTCAGACTGGTGGTAAGTGGCCACTGGCGGATTTAGGGGGGGCACACGGGCACGTGCCCCCCCGTCATTTCTGACTTTTTTTACTTGAAATGCCGCCCTCCGCCGCCGCAAAAAATTAACAGCCGGGCAGATCATCCTGCTGCCCGGCTGTATACAGTGTGCGTGTCAGGCCCTGGCTCAGCTCTGCAGCAGCCCGCCCCCTAGTTCTCCCCGAGTCCCGGCTGTTTTAAAATCGTATCTGGCGCTGCCACGGCCGCTTGCCAGGACCGCGAGCCAATGACAGCTCGCTCGCGGTCCAGCAGCCAATCAGGAGCCACCACTCCTGATTGGCTGCTGGACTGCGAGCAAGCTCTGATTGGCTCGCGGTCCCGACAAGCGGCCGCGGCAGCGCGAGTTCAGCTAAGCTTTAAAATAACCGGCACCGGCAGCCGCCCGGGACCTAGGGGCTGCTGCAGAGCTGAGCCTGATGCACTCTGTATACAGCCAGGCAGCAGGACGCTCTGCCCGATTGTTAATTCTTTCAGGCGGCGGAGGGCAGCATTTAAAGTAAAACACTTGGGCTTGGGGGTTAGATACAAATATTAAGTATCTTCTAAATGTAAGTAGAAGCGACTGCAGCAGGTATCCCCAATTCCCACTGCGATCCCTACAGTCCAGCAAGCAGCCGCATGCTTCCGGTTTCTATGGGGGGGGGGGGGGGGATGGATGATTACCAATATCCAGAATGTGAGGCACCATGAATGTTGGCAGAATGGTGGCAGCCTATTGTAGCCTATGGGCTACCCTCAGCACCGCCGGCCAGACAGTAGCCAATGTGCAGTGCAGTCAGCCAGGCGTCAGCGCTGACCCCGCACCCATCAGTGCAGCTCACAGGGACAGGTTCCTTTCTGAACTCTTGTCCCTGCATCTGCGCAGAGATACATGCCACCATTAGGATTGCATAAACAATAGCAAATGCAAACTAAACAACTATCTCCCTGCAACAATATGTGCTGTCATCAAAAGTCGGCCTATAGAAAACGTGACCGCAAAAACAACGCTGGACGCTCTGCCCGGCTGTGAATTCTTTCAGGCGGCGGGCGGCAACTAGTTTCAGTAGAACCCCACATGGCAACAAGCATGGAATCCCACATGACAACAAGCATGGAACCCCTGGCAACGAGCATGTAGGTAAGCAGCACTTATGTAGCATATTTTGTAATAAGCATTACGGTGTTTGGCATAATACGTTATGGACATTATCGTCTGTGGCTTAACTTGTAATGGGCATTATGGTGAAAATTTTTGGGGCGCCTTCGGCGTGCATTGTCCTTTTTTTGTGGAGCCTTTTCTGATTTTTTTTCATAATCTGTGTGGCATTATGTGAATTTTGGCTCAATTTCTTTGGCATAATGTGTAAGGGGCAAGTATAATGGGGGTCTACTATTTTGTTGCATAATGTGTAGATGTGGTATATGGTGTGGTACACAACACTCAATACCCCACCCCATTTTCCGCCTTTGGCGTGCGCACAACTGCATCCTTCAGTATTGACGCCAAGGTGGGCCTGTGTACTATTAATGCCAGGGCCTAATTTTTAATCCCATTCCCGCCCTCTCTCTGTCCTCCTTCCCTTCCTCCTCAGCGTGCACACTGGCACCACTAACACCCCCCCCCTCCCCTATCTTGGTGCCCCCCCCCCTGTCATTTTCTCCTGGATCCGCCCCTGATGGGCATCAGTTGTGCGGAAGCAGTGCAATGGGCATTATGGTGTGGGGCATAATGTGTAATGGGCATTATGGCATGGGTAATAATATGTATTGGGTGTTTAACGCGTAACTGTGTAAATTTTGTCCACTAGCCTTCGGTGCGCAATATCCCTGTTTGTAGTTTATCTGGCTCCTACATTTTGTGTGCAGGGTGCAATGCACAAGCCCAAGCAAAAATTTCATTGTGTTCTAAAGTTTTGTCATGTAGCCACTCCCCCTCATGTAATATGAACACACCCTGACCACGCCCCCAAACCACGCCCATTTTTGCCACGCGCCTTCGGCGCGCAGCACAGTACCACTTAGTCCTTTTTTCTACTTGCACCACTGCATGTGAGACATGTGAGGCTGGCGAGACATGTGAGGCTGGCGAGACATGTGAGGCTGGCGAGACATGTGAGGCTGGCGAGACATGTGAGGATGGCGAGACATGTGAGGCTGGCGAGACATGTGAGGCTGGCGAGACATGTGAGGCTGGCGAGACATGTGAGGCTGGCGAGACATGTCAGACATGTGAGGCTGGCGAGACATGTGAGGCTGGCGAGACATGTCAGACATGTGAGGCTGGCGAGACATGTGAGGCTGGCGAGACATGTGAGGCTGGCGAGACATGTGAGGCTGGCGAGACATGTGAGGCTGGCGAGACATGTGAGGCTGGCGAGACATGTGAGGCTGGCGAGACATGTGAGGCTGGCGAGACATGTCAGACATGTGAGGCTGGCGAGACATGTGAGGCTGGCGAGACATGTGAGGCTGGCGAGACATGTGAGGCTGGCGAGACATGTGAGGCTGGCGAGACATGTGAGGCTGGCGAGACATGTGAGGCTGGCGAGACATGTGAGGCTGGCGAGACATGTGAGGCTGGCGAGACATGTGAGGCTGGCGAGACATGTGAGGCTGGCGAGACATGTGAGGCTGGCGAGACATGTGAGGCTGGCGAGACATGTGAGGCTGGCGAGACATGTGAGGCTGGCGAGACATGTGAGGCTGGCGAGACATGTGAGGCTGGCGAGACATGTGAGGCTGGCGAGACATGTGAGGCTGGCGAGACATGTGAGACATGTGAGGCTGGCGAGACATGTGAGACATGTGAGGCTGGCGAGACATGTGAGGCTGGCGAGACATGTGAGGCTGGCGAGACATGTGAGGCTGGCAAAACATGTGAGACATGTGAGGCTGGCGAGACATTTGAGGCTGGCGAGACATGTGAGGCTGGCGAGACATTTGAGGCTGGCGAGACATGTCAGACATGTGAGGCTGGCGAGACATGTGAGGCTGGCGAGACATGTGAGACATGTGAGGCTGGCGAGACATGTGAGGCTGGCGAGACATGTGAGACATGTGAGGCTGGCGAGACATGTGAGGCTGGCGAGACATGTGAGGCTGGCGAGACATGTGAGACATGTGAGGCTGGCGAGACATTTGAGGCTGGCGAGACATGTGAGGCTGGCGAGACATTTGAGGCTGGCGAGACATGTCAGACATGTGAGGCTGGCGAGACATGTGAGGCTGGCGAGACATGTGAGGCTGGCGAGACATGTGAGGCTGGCGAGACATGTGAGGCTGGCGAGACATGTGAGACATGTGAGGCTGGCGAGACATGTGAGGCTGGCGAGACATGTGAGGCTGGCGAGACATGTGAGGCTGGCGAGACATGTGAGGCTGGCGAGACATGTGAGGCTGGCGAGACATGTGAGGCAGGCGAGACATGTGAGGCTGGCGAGACATGTGAGGCTGGCGAGACATGTGAGGCTGGCGAGACATGTGAGGCTGGCGAGACATGTGAGGCTGGCGAGACATGTGAGGCTGGCGAGACATGTGAGGCTGGCGAGACATGTGAGGCTGGCGAGACATGTGAGGCTGGCGAGACATGTGAGGCTGGCGAGACATGTGAGGCTGGCGAGACATGTGAGACATGTGAGGCTGGCGAGACATGTGAGACATGTGAGGCTGGCGAGACATGTGAGACATGTGAGGCTGGCGAGACATGTGAGACATGTGAGGCTGGCGAGACATGTGAGACATGTGAGGCTGGCGAGACATGTGAGACATGTGAGGCTGGCGAGACATGTGAGACATGTGAGGCTGGCGAGACATGTGAGACATGTGAGGCTGGCGAGACATGTGAGACATGTGAGGCTGGCGAGACATGTGAGACATGTGAGGCTGGCGAGACATGTGAGACATGTGAGGCTGGCGAGACATGTGAGACATGTGAGGCTGGCGAGACATGTGAGACATGTGAGGCTGGCGAGACATGTGAGGCTGGCGAGACATGTGAGGCTGGCGAGACATGTGAGGCTGGCGAGACATGTGAGGCTGGCGAGACATGTGAGGCTGGCGAGACATGTGAGGCTGGCGAGACATGTGAGGCTGGCGAGACATGTGAGGCTGGCGAGACATGTGAGGCTGGCGAGACATGTGAGGCTGGCGAGACATGTGAGGCTGGCGAGACATGTGAGGCTGGCGAGACATGTGAGGCTGGCGAGACATGTGAGGCTGGCGAGACATGTGAGGCTGGCGAGACATGTGAGGCTGGCGAGACATGTGAGACATGTGAGGCTGGCGAGACATGTGAGACATGTGAGGCTGGCGAGACATGTGAGGCTGGCGAGACATGTGAGGCTGGCGAGACATGTGAGGCTGGCGAGACATGTGAGGCTGGCGAGACATGTGAGACATGTGAGGCTGGCGAGACATTTGAGGCTGGCGAGACATGTGAGGCTGGCGAGACATGTGAGGCTGGCGAGACATGTGAGGCTGGCGAGACATGTGAGGCTGGCGAGACATGTGAGGCTGGCGAGACATGTGAGGCTGGCGAGACATGTGAGGCTGGCGAGACATGTGAGGCTGGCGAGACATGTGAGACATGTGAGGCTGGCGAGACATTTGAGGCTGGCGAGACATGTGAGGCTGGCGAGACATGTGAGGCTGGCGAGACATGTGAGGCTGGCGAGACATGTGAGGCTGGCGAGACATGTGAGACATGTGAGGCTGGCGAGACATGTGAGACATGTGAGGCTGGCGAGACATGTGAGGCTGGCGAGACATGTGAGACATGTGAGGCTGGCGAGACATGTGAGGCTGGCGAGACATGTGAGGCTGGCGAGACATGTGAGGCTGGCGAGACATGTGAGGCTGGCGAGACATGTGAGACATGTGAGGCTGGCGAGACATTTGAGGCTGGCGAGACATGTGAGGCTGGCGAGACATGTGAGGCTGGCGAGACATGTGAGGCTGGCGAGACATGTGAGGCTGGCGAGACATGTGAGACATGTGAGGCTGGCGAGACATGTGAGACATGTGAGGCTGGCGAGACATGTGAGGCTGGCGAGACATGTGAGGCTGGCGAGACATGTGAGGCTGGCGAGACATGTGAGGCTGGCGAGACATGTGAGGCTGGCGAGACATGTGAGGCTGGCGAGACATGTGAGGCAGGCGAGACATGTGAGACATGTGAGGCTGGCGAGACATGTGAGGCTGGCGAGACATGTGAGGCTGGCGAGACATGTGAGACATGTGAGGCTGGCGAGACATGTGAGACATGTGAGGCTGGCGAGACATGTGAGACATGTGAGGCTGGCGAGACATGTGAGACATGTGAGGCTGGCGAGACATGTGAGACATGTGAGGCTGGCGAGACATGTGAGACATGTGAGGCTGGCGAGACATGTGAGACATGTGAGGCTGGCGAGACATGTGAGACATGTGAGGCTGGCGAGACATGTGAGACATGTGAGGCTGGCGAGACATGTGAGACATGTGAGGCTGGCGAGACATGTGAGACATGTGAGGCTGGCGAGACATGTGAGACATGTGAGGCTGGCGAGACATGTGAGACATGTGAGGCTGGCGAGACATGTGAGACATGTGAGGCTGGCGAGACATGTGAGGCTGGCGAGACATGTGAGGCTGGCGAGACATGTGAGGCTGGCGAGACATGTGAGGCTGGCGAGACATGTGAGGCTGGCGAGACATGTGAGGCTGGCGAGACATGTGAGGCTGGCGAGACATGTGAGGCTGGCGAGACATGTGAGGCTGGCGAGACATGTGAGGCTGGCGAGACATGTGAGGCTGGCGAGACATGTGAGGCTGGCGAGACATGTGAGACATGTGAGGCTGGCGAGACATGTGAGACATGTGAGGCTGGCGAGACATGTGAGGCTGGCGAGACATGTGAGGCTGGCGAGACATGTGAGGCTGGCGAGACATGTGAGGCTGGCGAGACATGTGAGACATGTGAGGCTGGCGAGACATTTGAGGCTGGCGAGACATGTGAGGCTGGCGAGACATGTGAGGCTGGCGAGACATGTGAGGCTGGCGAGACATGTGAGGCTGGCGAGACATGTGAGGCTGGCGAGACATGTGAGGCTGGCGAGACATGTGAGGCTGGCGAGACATGTGAGGCTGGCGAGACATGTGAGACATGTGAGGCTGGCGAGACATTTGAGGCTGGCGAGACATGTGAGGCTGGCGAGACATGTGAGGCTGGCGAGACATGTGAGGCTGGCGAGACATGTCAGACATGTGAGGCTGGCGAGACATGTGAGGCTGGCGAGACATGTGAGGCTGGCGAGACATGTGAGGCTGGCGAGACATGTGAGGCTGGCGAGACATGTGAGGCTGGCGAGACATGTGAGACATGTGAGGCTGGCGAGACATGTGAGGCTGGCGAGACATGTGAGGCTGGCGAGACATGTGAGGCTGGCGAGACATGTGAGACATGTGAGGCTGGCGAGACATGTGAGGCTGGCGAGACATGTGAGGCTGGCGAGACATGTGAGGCTGGCGAGACATGTGAGGCTGGCGAGACATGTGAGGCTGGCGAGACATGTGAGGCTGGCGAGACATGTGAGGCTGGCGAGACATGTGAGGCTGGCGAGACATGTGAGGCTGGCGAGACATGTGAGGCTGGCGAGACATGTGAGGCTGGCGAGACATGTGAGGCTGGCGAGACATGTGAGGCTGGCGAGACATGTGAGGCGAGACATGTGAGACATGTGAGGCTGGCGAGACATGTGAGGCTGGCGAGACATGTGAGGCATGTGAGGCTGGCGAGACATGTGAGGCTGGCGAGACATGTGAGGCATGTGAGGCTGGCGAGACATGTGAGGCTGGCGAGACATGTGAGGCATGTGAGGCTGGCGAGACATGTGAGGCTGGCGAGGCTGGCGAGACATGTGAGACATGTGAGGCTGGCGAGACATGTGAGACATGTGAGGCTGGCGAGACATGTGAGACATGTGAGGCTGGCGAGACATGTGAGACATGTGAGGCTGGCGAGACATGTGAGACATGTGAGGCTGGCGAGACATGTGAGACATGTGAGGCTGGCGAGACATGTGAGGCTGGCGAGACATGTGAGGCTGGCGAGACATGTGAGGCTGGCGAGACATGTGAGGCTGGCGAGACATGTGAGGCTGGCGAGACATGTGAGGCTGGCGAGACATGTGAGGCTGGCGAGACATGTGAGGCTGGCGAGACATGTGAGGCTGGCGAGACATGTGAGGCTGGCGAGACATGTGAGGCTGGCGAGACATGTGAGGCTGGCGAGACATGTGAGACATGTGAGGCTGGCGAGACATGTGAGACATGTGAGGCTGGCGAGACATGTGAGGCTGGCGAGACATGTGAGGCTGGCGAGACATGTGAGGCTGGCGAGACATGTGAGGCTGGCGAGACATGTGAGACATGTGAGGCTGGCGAGACATTTGAGGCTGGCGAGACATGTGAGGCTGGCGAGACATGTGAGGCTGGCGAGACATGTGAGGCTGGCGAGACATGTGAGGCTGGCGAGACATGTGAGGCTGGCGAGACATGTGAGGCTGGCGAGACATGTGAGGCTGGCGAGACATGTGAGGCTGGCGAGACATGTGAGGCTGGCGAGACATGTGAGACATGTGAGGCTGGCGAGACATTTGAGGCTGGCGAGACATGTGAGGCTGGCGAGACATGTGAGGCTGGCGAGACATGTGAGGCTGGCGAGACATGTGAGGCTGGCGAGACATGTCAGACATGTGAGGCTGGCGAGACATGTGAGGCTGGCGAGACATGTGAGGCTGGCGAGACATGTGAGGCTGGCGAGACATGTGAGGCTGGCGAGACATGTGAGGCTGGCGAGACATGTGAGACATGTGAGGCTGGCGAGACATGTGAGGCTGGCGAGACATGTGAGGCTGGCGAGACATGTGAGGCTGGCGAGACATGTGAGACATGTGAGGCTGGCGAGACATGTGAGGCTGGCGAGACATGTGAGGCTGGCGAGACATGTGAGGCTGGCGAGACATGTGAGGCTGGCGAGACATGTGAGGCTGGCGAGACATGTGAGGCTGGCGAGACATGTGAGGCTGGCGAGACATGTGAGGCTGGCGAGACATGTGAGGCTGGCGAGACATGTGAGGCTGGCGAGACATGTGAGGCTGGCGAGACATGTGAGGCTGGCGAGACATGTGAGGCTGGCGAGACATGTGAGGCTGGCGAGGCTGGCGAGACATGTGAGGCTGGCGAGACATGTGAGGCTGGCGAGACATGTGAGGCGAGACATGTGAGACATGTGAGGCTGGCGAGACATGTGAGGCTGGCGAGACATGTGAGGCATGTGAGGCTGGCGAGACATGTGAGGCTGGCGAGACATGTGAGGCATGTGAGGCTGGCGAGACATGTGAGGCTGGCGAGACATGTGAGGCATGTGAGGCTGGCGAGACATGTGAGGCTGGCGAGGCTGGCGAGACATGTGAGGCTGGCGAGACATGTGAGGCTGGCGAGACATGTGAGGCGAGACATGTGAGACATGTGAGGCTGGCGAGACATGTGAGGCTGGCGAGACATGTGAGGCATGTGAGGCTGGCGAGACATGTGAGGCTGGCGAGACATGTGAGGCTGGCGAGACATGTGAGGCTGGCGAGACATGTGAGGCTGGCGAGACATGTGAGGCTGGCGAGACATGTGAGGCTGGCGAGACATGTGAGGCTGGCGAGACATGTGAGGCTGGCGAGACATGTGAGGCTGGCGAGACATGTGAGGCTGGCGAGACATGTGAGGCTGGCGAGACATGTGAGGCTGGCGAGACATGTGAGGCTGGCGAGACATGTGAGGCTGGCGAGACATGTGAGGCTGGCGAGACATGTGAGGCTGGCGAGACATGTGAGGCTGGCGAGACATGTGAGGCTGGCGAGACATGTGAGGCTGGCGAGACATGTGAGGCTGGCGAGACATGTGAGGCTGGCGAGGCTGGCGAGACATGTGAGGCTGGCGAGACATGTGAGGCTGGCGAGACATGTGAGGCTGGCGAGACATGTGAGGCGAGACATGTGAGGCTGGCGAGACATGTGAGGCGAGACATGTGAGGCATGTGAGGCTGGCGAGACATGTGAGGCTGGCGAGACATGTGAGACATGTGAGGCTGGCGAGACATGTGAGGCTGGCGAGACATGTGAGGCTGGCGAGACATGTGAGACATGTGAGGCTGGCGAGACATGTGAGGCTGGCGAGACATGTGAGGCTGGCGAGACATGTGAGGCTGGCGAGACATGTGAGGCTGGCGAGACATGTGAGGCTGGCGAGACATGTGAGGCTGGCGAGACATGTGAGGCTGGCGAGACATGTGAGGCTGGCGAGACATGTGAGGCTGGCGAGACATGTGAGGCTGGCGAGACATGTGAGGCTGGCGAGACATGTGAGGCTGGCGAGACATGTGAGGCTGGCGAGACATGTGAGGCTGGCGAGACATGTGAGGCTGGCGAGACATGTGAGGCTGGCGAGACATGTGAGGCTGGCGAGACATGTGAGGCTGGCGAGACATGTGAGGCTGGCGAGACATGTGAGACATGTGAGGCGAGACATGTGAGACATGTGAGGCTGGCGAGACATGTGAGGCGAGACATGTGAGACATGTGAGGCTGGCGAGACATGTGAGGCTGGCGAGACATGTGAGGCGAGACATGTGAGACATGTGAGGCTGGCGAGACATGTGAGGCTGGCGAGACATGTGAGGCGAGACATGTGAGACATGTGAGGCTGGCGAGACATGTGAGACATGTGAGGCTGGCGAGACATGTGAGGCTGGCGAGACATGTGAGACATGTGAGGCTGGCGAGACATGTGAGGCTGGCGAGACATGTGAGGCTGGCGAGACATGTGAGGCTGGCGAGACATGTGAGGCTGGCGAGACATGTGAGGCTGGCGAGACATGTGAGGCTGGCGAGACATGTGAGGCTGGCGAGACATGTGAGGCTGGCGAGACATGTGAGGCTGGCGAGACATGTGAGGCTGGCGAGACATGTGAGGCTGGCGAGACATGTGAGGCTGGCGAGACATGTGAGGCTGGCGAGACATGTGAGGCTGGCGAGACATGTGAGGCTGGCGAGACATGTGAGGCTGGCGAGACATGTGAGGCTGGCGAGACATGTGAGGCTGGCGAGACATGTCAGACATGTGAGGCTGGCGAGACATGTGAGGCTGGCGAGACATGTCAGACATGTGAGGCTGGCGAGACATGTGAGGCTGGCGAGACATGTGAGGCTGGCGAGACATGTGAGGCTGGCGAGACATGTGAGGCTGGCGAGACATGTGAGGCTGGCGAGACATGTGAGGCTGGCGAGACATGTGAGGCTGGCGAGACATGTGAGGCTGGCGAGACATGTGAGGCTGGCGAGACATGTGAGACATGTGAGGCTGGCGAGACATGTGAGGCTGGCGAGACATGTGAGGCTGGCGAGACATGTGAGGCTGGCGAGACATGTGAGGCTGGCGAGACATGTGAGGCTGGCGAGACATGTGAGGCTGGCGAGACATGTGAGGCTGGCGAGACATGTGAGGCTGGCGAGACATGTGAGGCTGGCGAGACATGTGAGGCTGGCGAGACATGTGAGACATGTGAGGCTGGCGAGACATGTGAGGCTGGCGAGACATGCGAGACATGTGAGGCTGGCGAGACATGTGAGGCTGGCGAGACATGTGAGACTGGCGAGACATGTGAGGCTGGCGAGACATGTGAGGCTGGCGAGACATGTGAGACATGTGAGGCTGGCGAGACATGTGAGGCTGGCGAGGCTGGCGAGACATGTGAGGCTGGCGAGGCTGGCGAGACATGTGAGGCTGGCGAGGCTGGCGAGACATGTGAGGCTGGCGAGGCTGGCGAGACATGTGAGGCTGGCGAGGCTGGCGAGACATGTGAGGCTGGCGAGGCTGGCGAGACATGTGAGGCTGGCGAGGCTGGCGAGACATGTGAGGCTGGCGAGGCTGGCGAGACATGTGAGGCTGGCGAGGCTGGCGAGACATGTGAGGCTGGCGAGACATGTGAGGCTGGCGAGACATGTGAGGCTGGCGAGACATGTGAGGCTGGCGAGACATGTGAGGCTGGCGAGACATGTGAGGCTGGCGAGACATGTGAGGCTGGCGAGACATGTGAGGCTGGCGAGACATGTGAGGCTGGCGAGACATGTGAGGCTGGCGAGACATGTGAGGCTGGCGAGACATGTGAGGCTGGCGAGACATGTGAGGCTGGCGAGACATGTGAGGCTGGCGAGACATGTGAGGCTGGCGAGACATGTGAGGCTGGCGAGACATGTGAGGCTGGCGAGACATGTGAGGCTGGCGAGACATGTGAGGCTGGCGAGACATGTGAGGCTGGCGAGACATGTGAGGCTGGCGAGACATGTGAGGCTGGCGAGACATGTGAGGCTGGCGAGACATGTGAGGCTGGCGAGACATGTGAGGCTGGCGAGACATGTGAGGCTGGCGAGACATGTGAGGCTGGCGAGACATGTGAGGCTGGCGAGACATGTGAGGCTGGCGAGACATGTGAGGCTGGCGAGACATGTGAGGCTGGCGAGACATGTGAGACATGTGAGGCTGGCGAGACATGTGAGACATGTGAGGCTGGCGAGACATGTGAGGCTGGCGAGACATGTGAGGCTGGCGAGGCTGGCGAGACATGTGAGGCTGGCGAGGCTGGCGAGACATGTGAGGCTGGCGAGGCTGGCGAGACATGTGAGGCTGGCGAGACATGTGAGGCTGGCGAGGCTGGCGAGACATGTGAGGCTGGCGAGGCTGGCGAGACATGTGAGGCTGGCGAGACATGTGAGGCTGGCGAGACATGTGAGGCTGGCGAGACATGTGAGGCTGGCGAGACATGTGAGGCTGGCGAGACATGTGAGGCTGGCGAGACATGTGAGGCTGGCGAGGCTGGCGAGACATGTGAGGCTGGCGAGACATGTGAGGCTGGCGAGACATGTGAGGCTGGCGAGACATGTGAGGCTGGCGAGACATGTGAGGCTGGCGAGACATGTGAGGCTGGCGAGACATGTGAGGCTGGCGAGACATGTGAGGCTGGCGAGACATGTGAGGCTGGCGAGACATGTGAGGCTGGCGAGACATGTGAGGCTGGCGAGACATGTGAGGCTGGCGAGACATGTGAGGCTGGCGAGACATGTGAGGCTGGCGAGACATGTGAGACATGTGAGGCTGGCGAGACATGTGAGGCTGGCGAGACATGTGAGGCTGGCGAGACATGTGAGACATGTGAGGCTGGCGAGACATGTGAGGCTGGCGAGACATGTGAGGCTGGCGAGACATGTGAGACATGTGAGGCTGGCGAGACATGTGAGACTGGCGAGACATGTGAGACATGTGAGGCTGGCGAGACATGTGAGACATGTGAGGCTGGCGAGGCTGGCGAGACATGTGAGGCTGGCGAGGCTGGCGAGACATGTGAGGCTGGCGAGGCTGGCGAGACATGTGAGGCTGGCGAGGCTGGCGAGACATGTGAGGCTGGCGAGGCTGGCGAGACATGTGAGGCTGGCGAGGCTGGCGAGACATGTGAGGCTGGCGAGGCTGGCGAGACATGTGAGGCTGGCGAGACATGTGAGACATGTGAGGCTGCTGAGACATGTGAGGCTGGCGAGACATGTGAGACATGTGAGGCTGGCGAGACATGTGAGGCTGGCGAGACATGTGAGGCTGGCGAGACATGTGAGACATGTGAGGCTGGCGAGACATGTGAGACATGTGAGGCTGGCGAGACATGTGAGACATGTGAGGCTGGCGAGACATGTGAGACATGTGAGGCTGGCGAGACATGTGAGACATGTGAGGCTGGCGAGACATGTGAGGCTGGCGAGGCTGGCGAGACATGTGAGGCTGGCGAGGCTGGCGAGACATGTGAGGCTGGCGAGGCTGGCGAGACATGTGAGGCTGGCGAGGCTGGCGAGACATGTGAGGCTGGCGAGGCTGGCGAGACATGTGAGGCTGGCGAGGCTGGCGAGACATGTGAGGCTGGCGAGACATGTGAGGCTGGCGAGACATGTGAGGCTGGCGAGACATGTGAGGCTGGCGAGACATGTGAGGCTGGCGAGACATGTGAGGCTGGCGAGACATGTGAGGCTGGCGAGACATGTGAGGCTGGCGAGACATGTGAGGCTGGCGAGACATGTGAGGCTGGCGAGACATGTGAGGCTGGCGAGACATGTGAGGCTGGCGAGACATGTGAGGCTGGCGAGACATGTGAGGCTGGCGAGACATGTGAGGCTGGCGAGACATGTGAGGCTGGCGAGACATGTGAGGCTGGCGAGACATGTGAGGCTGGCGAGGCTGGCGAGACATGTGAGGCTGGCGAGACATGTGAGGCTGGCGAGACATGTGAGGCTGGCGAGGCTGGCGAGACATGTGAGGCTGGCGAGACATGTGAGGCTGGCGAGACATGTGAGACATGTGAGGCTGGCGAGACATGTGAGGCTGGCGAGACATGTGAGGCTGGCGAGACATGTGAGGCTGGCGAGACATGTGAGGCTGGCGAGACATGTGAGGCTGGCGAGACATGTGAGGCTGGCGAGACATGTGAGGCTGGCGAGACATGTGAGGCTGGCGAGACATGTGAGGCTGGCGAGACATGTGAGGCTGGCGAGACATGTGAGGCTGGCGAGACATGTGAGGCTGGCGAGACATGTGAGGCTGGCGAGACATGTGAGGCTGGCGAGACATGTGAGGCTGGCGAGACATGTGAGGCTGGCGAGACATGTGAGGCTGGCGAGACATGTGAGGCTGGCGAGACATGTGAGGCTGGCGAGACATGTGAGGCTGGCGAGACATGTGAGGCTGGCGAGACATGTGAGGCTGGCGAGACATGTGAGGCTGGCGAGACATGTGAGGCTGGCGAGGCTGGCGAGACATGTGAGGCTGGCGAGACATGTGAGGCTGGCGAGACATGTGAGGCTGGCGAGACATGTGAGGCTGGCGAGGCTGGCGAGACATGTGAGGCTGGCGAGGCTGGCGAGACATGTGAGGCTGGCGAGACATGTGAGGCTGGCGAGACATGTGAGGCTGGCGAGACATGTGAGGCTGGCGAGACATGTGAGGCTGGCGAGACATGTGAGGCTGGCGAGACATGTGAGGCTGGCGAGACATGTGAGGCTGGCGAGACATGTGAGGCTGGCGAGACATGTGAGGCTGGCGAGACATGTGAGGCTGGCGAGACATGTGAGGCTGGCGAGACATGTGAGGCTGGCGAGACATGTGAGGCTGGCGAGACATGTGAGGCTGGCGAGACATGTGAGGCTGGCGAGACATGTGAGGCTGGCGAGACATGTGAGGCTGGCGAGACATGTGAGGCTGGCGAGACATGTGAGGCTGGCGAGACATGTGAGGCTGGCGAGACATGTGAGACATGTGAGGCTGGCGAGACATGTGAGACATGTGAGGCTGGCGAGACATGTGAGACATGTGAGGCTGGCGAGACATGTGAGACATGTGAGGCTGGCGAGACATGTGAGACATGTGAGGCTGGCGAGACATGTGAGGCTGGCGAGACATGTGAGGCTGGCGAGACATGTGAGGCTGGCGAGACATGTGAGGCTGGCGAGACATGTGAGGCTGGCGAGACATGTGAGGCTGGCGAGACATGTGAGGCTGGCGAGACATGTGAGGCTGGCGAGACATGTGAGGCTGGCGAGACATGTGAGGCATGTGAGGCTGGCGAGACATGTGAGGCTGGCGAGACATGTGAGACATGTGAGGCTGGCGAGACATGTGAGGCTGGCGAGACATGTGAGACATGTGAGGCTGGCGAGACATGTGAGACATGTGAGGCTGGCGAGACATGTGAGACATGTGAGGCTGGCGAGACATGTGAGACATGTGAGGCTGGCGAGACATGTGAGACATGTGAGGCTGGCGAGACATGTGAGACATGTGAGGCTGGCGAGACATGTGAGGCTGGCGAGACATGTGAGGCTGGCGAGACATGTGAGGCTGGCGAGACATGTGAGGCTGGCGAGACATGTGAGGCTGGCGAGACATGTGAGGCTGGCGAGACATGTGAGACATGTGAGGCTGGCGAGACATGTGAGACATGTGAGGCTGGCGAGACATGTGAGACATGTGAGGCTGGCGAGACATGTGAGGCTGGCGAGACATGTGAGGCTGGCGAGACATGTGAGGCTGGCGAGACATGTGAGGCTGGCGAGACATGTGAGGCATGTGAGGCTGGCGAGACATGTGAGACATGTGAGGCTGGCGAGACATGTGAGGCTGGCGAGACATGTGAGGCTGGCGAGACATGTGAGGCTGGCGAGACATGTGAGACATGTGAGGCTGGCGAGACATGTGAGGCTGGCGAGACATGTGAGACATGTGAGGCTGGCGAGACATGTGAGGCTGGCGAGACATGTGAGGCTGGCGAGACATGTGAGACATGTGAGGCTGGCGAGACATGTGAGGCTGGCGAGACATGTGAGACATGTGAGGCTGGCGAGACATGTGAGACATGTGAGGCTGGCGAGACATGTGAGGCTGGCGAGACATGTGAGGCTGGCGAGACATGTGAGGCTGGCGAGACATGTGAGGCTGGCGAGACATGTGAGGCTGGCGAGACATGTGAGGCTGGCGAGACATGTGAGGCTGGCGAGACATGTGAGGCTGGCGAGACATGTGAGGCTGGCGAGACATGTGAGGCTGGCGAGACATGTGAGGCTGGCGAGACATGTGAGGCTGGCGAGACATGTGAGGCTGGCGAGACATGTGAGGCTGGCGAGACATGTGAGGCTGGCGAGACATGTGAGGCTGGCGAGACATGTGAGGCTGGCGAGACATGTGAGACATGTGAGGCTGGCGAGACATGTGAGGCTGGCGAGACATGTGAGACATGTGAGGCTGGCGAGACATGTGAGGCTGGCGAGACATGTGAGACATGTGAGGCTGGCGAGACATGTGAGACTGGCGAGACATGTGAGACTGGCGAGACATGTGAGACATGTGAGGCTGGCGAGACATGTGAGACTGGCGAGACATGTGAGACATGTGAGGCTGGCGAGACATGTGAGGCTGGCGAGACATGTGAGACATGTGAGGCTGGCGAGACATGTGAGACATGTGAGGCTGGTGAGACATGTGAGGCATGTGAGGCTGGCGAGACATGTGAGACTGGCGAGACATGTGAGACATGTGAGGCTGGCGAGACATGTGAGGCTGGCGAGACATGTGAGACATGTGAGGCTGGCGAGACATGTGAGGCTGGCGAGACATGTGAGGCTGGCGAGACATGTGAGACATGTGAGGCTGGCGAGACATGTGAGGCTGGCGAGACATGTGAGGCTGGCGAGACATGTGAGGCTGGCGAGACATGTGAGGCTGGCGAGACATGTGAGACATGTGAGGCTGGCGAGACATGTGAGGCTGGCGAGACATGTGAGGCTGGCGAGACATGTGAGGCTGGCGAGACATGTGAGGCTGGCGAGACATGTGAGGCTGGCGAGACATGTGAGGCTGGCGAGACATGTGAGGCTGGCGAGACATGTGAGGCTGGCGAGACATGTGAGGCTGGCGAGACATGTGAGGCTGGCGAGACATGTGAGGCTGGCGAGACATGTGAGGCTGGCGAGACATGTGAGGCTGGCGAGACATGTGAGGCTGGCGAGACATGTGAGGCTGGCGAGACATGTGAGGCTGGCGAGACATGTGAGGCTGGCGAGACATGTGAGGCTGGCGAGACATGTGAGGCTGGCGAGACATGTGAGGCTGGCGAGACATGTGAGGCTGGCGAGACATGTGAGGCTGGCGAGACATGTGAGGCTGGCGAGACATGTGAGGCTGGCGAGACATGTGAGGCTGGCGAGACATGTGAGGCTGGCGAGACATGTGAGGCTGGCGAGACATGTGAGGCTGGCGAGACATGTGAGGCTGGCGAGACATGTGAGGCTGGCGAGACATGTGAGGCTGGCGAGACATGTGAGGCTGGCGAGACATGTGAGGCTGGCGAGACATGTGAGGCTGGCGAGACATGTGAGGCTGGCGAGACATGTGAGGCTGGCGAGACATGTGAGGCTGGCGAGACATGTGAGGCTGGCGAGACATGTGAGGCTGGCGAGACATGTGAGGCTGGCGAGACATGTGAGGCTGGCGAGACATGTGAGGCTGGCGAGACATGTGAGGCTGGCGAGACATGTGAGGCTGGCGAGACATGTGAGGCTGGCGAGACATGTGAGGCTGGCGAGACATGTGAGGCTGGCGAGACATGTGAGGCTGGCGAGACATGTGAGGCTGGCGAGACATGTGAGGCTGGCGAGACATGTGAGGCTGGCGAGACATGTGAGGCTGGCGAGACATGTGAGGCTGGCGAGACATGTGAGGCTGGCGAGACATGTGAGGCTGGCGAGACATGTGAGACATGTGAGGCTGGCGAGACATGTAAGACATGTGAGGCTGGCGAGGGTACTTGTGGAGTATCACGGCTCCCATCGTATGGCATCGTATGCCATATGTAGTGGCATACGATGGCATACGATGCGATGCGATGTTTTACCGATTTTTGAGCATTTTTGCTCAAAAATCGTATGCCATCGCATGGCATCGTATGCCATATGTAGTGGCATACGATGTCATACGATGCGATACGATGTTTTACCGATTTTTGAGCATTTTTGCTCAAAAATCGTATGCCATCGCATGGCATCGTATGCCATATGTAGTGGCATACGATGTCATACGATGCGATACGATGTTTTACCGATTTTTGAGCAAAAATGGTCAAAAATCGGTAAAACATCGGATAACATCGTATGCCATATGTAGTAGCATACGATGTCATACGATGCGATACGATGTTTTACCGATTTTTGAGCAAAAATGGTGAAAAATCGGTAAAACATCGCATGGCATTGTATGCCATTGATGCGATACGATGTTTTACCGATTTTTGAACCATTTTAGCTCAAAAATCGTATGCGATCGCATCGGATGCCATACGATGGCATCCGATGCGATGCGATGGCACCCGATTTTGCACTGAAATGCATCAGAATGCATTGAAATGTGTATTAAAGTAGTGAAATGCCCCCAAATGCCATTTTTCATAGTGCACCACCCCCACTATCAACGTCAACCCGAAGCGTGGCGAGCGCAGCGAGCCCGCGAGGGGCGGCGGTACGCGTCCTACGACCTTTTCATACCCCCACTATCCACGTCGGCGTGGAGTTGAGAATAGAATAGTGTGGCGAGCGCAGCGAGCCACCGAGCCCGAAGCGTGGCGAGCGCAGCGAGCCCCGCGAGGGGACGCGGATACCTGTAAAGCCCGCGAGGAGACGCGTATAGCTGTGAAGGTATCCGCGTCCCCTCGCGGGGCTCGCTGCGCTCGCCACACTATTTTATTCTCAACTCCACGCCGACGTGGATAGTGGGGGTATGAAAAGGTCGTAGGACGCGTACCGCCGCCCCTCGCGGGCTCGCTGCGCTCGCCACGCTTCGGGTTGACGTTGATAGTGGGGGTGGTGCACTATGAAAAATGGCATTTGGGGGCATTTCACTACTTTAATACACATTTCAATGCATTCTGATGCATTTCAGTGCAAAATCGGGTGCCATCGCATCGCATCGGATGCCATCGTATGGCATCCGATGCGATCGCATACGATTTTTGAGCTAAAATGGCTCAAAAATCGGTAAAACATCGTATCGCATCGATGGCATACGATGCCATGCGATGTTTTACCGATTTTTCACCATTTTTGCTCAAAAATCGGTAAAACATCGTATCGCATCATATGACATCGTAGGCCACTACATATGGCATACGATGTTATCCGATGTTTTACCGATTTTTCACCATTTTTGCTCAAAAATCGGTAAAACATCGTATCGCATCGTATGACATCGTATGCCACTACATATGGCATACGATGTTATCCGATGTTTTACCGATTTTTGACCATTTTTGCTCAAAAATCGGTAAAACATCGTATCGCATCGTATGACATCGTATGCCACTACATATGGCATACGATGTTATGCGATGGCATACGATTTTTGAGCTAAAATAGTCAAAAATCGGTAAAACATCGCATCGCATCGTATGCCATCGTATGCCACATGCGATGCGATGCGATTTTTAGCATACGATCTGCATACGATGCAGGTCGTGGGAGCCGTGATACTCCACAAGTACCCTGGCGAGACATGTGAGACATGTGAGGCTGGCGAGACATGTGAGACATGTGAGGCTGGCGAGACATGTGAGACATGTGAGGCTGGCGAGACATGTGAGGCTGGCGAGACATGTGAGGCTGGCGAGACATGTGAGGCTGGCGAGACATGTGAGGCTGGCGAGACATGTGAGGCTGGCGAGACATGTGAGGCTGGCGAGACATGTGAGGCTGGCGAGACATGTGAGGCTGGCGAGACATGTGAGGCTGGCGAGACATGTGAGGCTGGCGAGACATGTGAGGCATGTGAGGCTGGCGAGACATGTGAGGCTGGCGAGACATGTGAGACATGTGAGGCTGGCGAGACATGTGAGGCTGGCGAGACATGTGAGACATGTGAGGCTGGCGAGACATGTGAGACATGTGAGGCTGGCGAGACATGTGAGACATGTGAGGCTGGCGAGACATGTGAGACATGTGAGGCTGGCGAGACATGTGAGACATGTGAGGCTGGCGAGACATGTGAGACATGTGAGGCTGGCGAGACATGTGAGACATGTGAGGCTGGCGAGACATGTGAGACATGTGAGGCTGGCGAGACATGTGAGACATGTGAGGCTGGCGAGACATGTGAGGCTGGCGAGACATGTGAGGCTGGCGAGACATGTGAGGCTGGCGAGACATGTGAGGCTGGCGAGACATGTGAGGCTGGCGAGACATGTGAGGCTGGCGAGACATGTGAGGCTGGCGAGACATGTGAGGCTGGCGAGACATGTGAGACATGTGAGGCTGGCGAGACATGTGAGACATGTGAGGCTGGCGAGACATGTGAGGCTGGCGAGACATGTGAGGCTGGCGAGACATGTGAGGCTGGCGAGACATGTGAGGCTGGCGAGACATGTGAGGCTGGCGAGACATGTGAGGCTGGCGAGACATGTGAGGCTGGCGAGACATGTGAGGCATGTGAGGCTGGCGAGACATGTGAGACATGTGAGGCTGGCGAGACATGTGAGGCTGGCGAGACATGTGAGGCTGGCGAGACATGTGAGGCTGGCGAGACATGTGAGGCTGGCGAGACATGTGAGACATGTGAGGCTGGCGAGACATGTGAGACATGTGAGGCTGGCGAGACATGTGAGACATGTGAGGCTGGCGAGACATGTGAGGCTGGCGAGACATGTGAGGCTGGCGAGACATGTGAGGCTGGCGAGACATGTGAGGCTGGCGAGACATGTGAGGCTGGCGAGACATGTGAGGCTGGCGAGACATGTGAGGCTGGCGAGACATGTGAGGCTGGCGAGACATGTGAGGCTGGCGAGACATGTGAGGCTGGCGAGACATGTGAGGCTGGCGAGACATGTGAGGCTGGCGAGACATGTGAGGCTGGCGAGACATGTGAGGCTGGCGAGACATGTGAGGCTGGCGAGACATGTGAGGCTGGCGAGACATGTGAGGCTGGCGAGACATGTGAGGCTGGCGAGACATGTGAGGCTGGCGAGACATGTGAGGCTGGCGAGACATGTGAGGCTGGCGAGACATGTGAGGCTGGCGAGACATGTGAGGCTGGCGAGACATGTGAGGCTGGCGAGACATGTGAGGCTGGCGAGACATGTGAGGCTGGCGAGACATGTGAGGCTGGCGAGACATGTGAGGCTGGCGAGACATGTGAGGCTGGCGAGACATGTGAGGCTGGCGAGACATGTGAGGCTGGCGAGACATGTGAGGCTGGCGAGACATGTGAGGCTGGCGAGACATGTGAGGCTGGCGAGACATGTGTGGCTGGCGAGACATGTGAGGCTGGCGAGACATGTGAGACATGTGAGGCTGGCGAGACATGTGAGGCTGGCGAGACATGTGAGACTGGCGAGACATGTGAGACATGTGAGGCTGGCGAGACATGTGAGGCTGGCGAGACATGTGAGGCATGTGAGGCTGGCGAGACATGTGAGACATGTGAGGCTGGCGAGACATGTGAGGCTGGCGAGACATGTGAGACATGTGAGGCTGGCGAGACATGTGAGGCTGGCGAGACATGTGAGACATGTGAGGCTGGCGAGACATGTGAGACATGTGAGGCTGGCGAGACATGTGAGACATGTGAGGCTGGCGAGACATGTGAGACATGTGAGGCTGGCGAGACATGTGAGGCTGGCGAGACATGTGAGACATGTGAGGCTGGCGAGACATGTGAGGCTGGCGAGACATGTGAGACATGTGAGGCTGGCGAGACATGTGAGACATGTGAGACATGTGAGGCTGGCGAGACATGTGAGACATGTGAGGCTGGCGAGACATGAGAGGCTGGCGAGACATGAGAGGCTGGCGAGACATGTGAGGCTGGCGAGACATGTGAGACATGTGAGGCTGGCGAGACATGTGAGACGTGAGGCTGGCGAGACATGTGAGGCTGGCGAGACATGCGAGACATGAGAGGCTGGCGAGACATGAGAGGCTGGCGAGACATGTGAGGCTGGCGAGACATGAGAGGCTGGCGAGACATGAGAGGCTGGCGAGACATGAGAGGCTGGCGAGACATGAGAGGCTGGCGAGACATGAGAGGCTGGCGAGACATGAGAGGCTGGCGAGACATGAGAGGCTGGCGAGACATGTGAGGCTGGCGAGACATGAGAGGCTGGCGAGACATGTGAGGCTGGCGAGACATGAGAGGCTGGCGAGACATGTGAGGCTGGCGAGACATGTGAGGCTGGCGAGACATGTGAGGCTGGCGAGACATGTGAGGCTGGCGAGACATGTGAGGCTGGCGAGACATGTGAGGCTGGCGAGACATGTGAGGCTGGCGAGACATGTGAGGCTGGCGAGACATGTGAGACATGTGAGGCTGGCGAGACATGTGAGGCTGGCGAGACATGTGAGGCTGGCGAGACATGTGAGACATGTGAGGCTGGCGAGACATGTGAGGCTGGCGAGACATGTGAGGCTGGCGAGGCTGGCGAGACATGTGAGGCTGGCGAGACATGTGAGGCTGGCGAGACATGTGAGACATGTGAGGCTGGCGAGACATGTGAGGCTGGCGAGACATGTGAGGCTGGCGAGACATGTGAGGCTGGCGAGACATGTGAGGCTGGCGAGACATGTGAGGCTGGCGAGACATGTGAGGCTGGCGAGACATGTGAGGCTGGCGAGACATGTGAGGCTGGCGAGACATGTGAGGCTGGCGAGACATGTGAGACATGCGAGGCTGGCGAGACATGTGAGGCTGGCGAGACATGTGAGGCTGGCGAGACATGTGAGGCTGGCGAGACATGTGAGGCTGGCGAGACATGTGAGGCTGGCGAGACATGTGAGGCTGGCGAGACATGTGAGGCTGGCGAGACATGTGAGGCTGGCGAGACATGTGAGGCTGGCGAGACATGTGAGGCTGGCGAGACATGTGAGGCTGGCGAGACATGTGAGGCTGGCGAGACATGTGAGGCTGGCGAGACATGTGAGGCTGGCGAGACATGTGAGGCTGGCGAGACATGTGAGACATGTGAGGCTGGCGAGACATGTGAGACATGTGAGGCTGGCGAGACATGTGAGGCTGGCGAGACATGTGAGACATGTGAGGCTGGCGAGACATGTGAGGCTGGCGAGACATGTGAGGCTGGCGAGACATGTGAGGCTGGCGAGACATGTGAGGCTGGCGAGACATGTGAGGCTGGCGAGACATGTGAGGCTGGCGAGACATGTGAGGCTGGCGAGACATGTGAGGCTGGCGAGACATGTGAGGCTGGCGAGACATGTGAGGCTGGCGAGACATGTGAGGCTGGCGAGACATGTGAGGCTGGCGAGACATGTGAGGCTGGCGAGACATGTGAGGCTGGCGAGACATGTGAGGCTGGCGAGACATGTGAGGCTGGCGAGACATGTGAGGCTGGCGAGACATGTGAGGCTGGCGAGACATGTGAGGCTGGCGAGACATGTGAGGCTGGCGAGACATGTGAGGCTGGCGAGACATGTGAGGCTGGCGAGACATGTGAGGCTGGCGAGACATGTGAGGCTGGCGAGACATGTGAGGCTGGCGAGACATGTGAGGCTGGCGAGACATGTGAGGCTGGCGAGACATGTGAGGCTGGCGAGACATGTGAGGCTGGCGAGACATGTGAGGCTGGCGAGACATGTGAGGCTGGCGAGACATGTGAGGCTGGCGAGACATGTGAGGCTGGCGAGACATGTGAGGCTGGCGAGACATGTGAGGCTGGCGAGACATGTGAGGCTGGCGAGACATGTGAGGCTGGCGAGACATGTGAGGCTGGCGAGACATGTGAGGCTGGCGAGACATGTGAGGCTGGCGAGACATGTGAGGCTGGCGAGACATGTGAGGCTGGCGAGACATGTGAGGCTGGCGAGACATGTGAGGCTGGCGAGACATGTGAGGCTGGCGAGACATGTGAGGCTGGCGAGACATGTGAGGCTGGCGAGACATGTGAGGCTGGCGAGACATGTGAGGCTGGCGAGACATGTGAGGCTGGCGAGACATGTGAGGCTGGCGAGACATGTGAGACATGTGAGGCTGGCGAGACATGTGAGGCTGGCGAGACATGTGAGGCTGGCGAGACATGTGAGACATGTGAGGCTGGCGAGACATGTGAGGCTGGCGAGACATGTGAGGCTGGCGAGACATGTGAGGCTGGCGAGACATGTGAGACATGTGAGGCTGGCGAGACATGTGAGGCTGGCGAGACATGTGAGACATGTGAGGCTGGCGAGACATGTGAGACTGGCGAGACATGTGAGACATGTGAGGCTGGCGAGACATGTGAGACTGGCGAGACATGTGAGACATGTGAGGCTGGCGAGACATGTGAGGCTGGCGAGACATGTGAGACATGTGAGGCTGGCGAGACATGTGAGACATGTGAGGCTGGCGAGACATGTGAGACATGTGAGGCTGGCGAGACATGTGAGACATGTGAGGCTGGCGAGACATGTGAGACATGTGAGGCTGGCGAGACATGTGAGACATGTGAGGCTGGCGAGACATGTGAGGCTGGCGAGACATGTGAGGCTGGCGAGACATGTGAGGCTGGCGAGACATGTGAGACTGGCGAGACATGTGAGGCTGGCGAGACATGTGAGGCTGGCGAGACATGTGAGGCTGGCGAGACATGTGAGGCTGGCGAGACATGTGAGACATGTGAGGCTGGCGAGACATGTGAGGCTGGCGAGACATGTGAGGCTGGCGAGACATGTGAGGCTGGCGAGACATGTGAGGCTGGCGAGACATGTGAGGCTGGCGAGACATGTGAGGCTGGCGAGACATGTGAGGCTGGCGAGACATGTGAGGCTGGCGAGACATGTGAGGCTGGCGAGACATGTGAGGCTGGCGAGACATGTGAGACATGTGAGGCTGGCGAGACATGTGAGGCTGGCGAGACATGTGAGGCTGGCGAGACATGTGAGACATGTGAGGCTGGCGAGACATGTGAGGCTGGCGAGACATGTGAGACATGTGAGGCTGGCGAGACATGTGAGGCTGGCGAGACATGTGAGGCTGGCGAGACATGTGAGACATGTGAGGCTGGCGAGACATGTGAGACTGGCGAGACATGTGAGACATGTGAGGCTGGCGAGACATGTGAGACTGGCGAGACATGTGAGGCTGGCGAGACATGTGAGGCTGGCGAGACATGTGAGACATGTGAGGCTGGCGAGACATGTGAGACATGTGAGGCTGGCGAGACATGTGAGGCTGGCGAGACATGTGAGACATGTGAGGCTGGCGAGACATGTGAGATGTGAGGCTGGCGAGACATGTGAGACATGTGAGGCTGGCGAGACATGTGAGGCTGGCGAGACATGTGAGGCTGGCGAGACATGTGAGACATGTGAGGCTGGCGAGACATGTGAGACTGGCGAGACATGTGAGACATGTGAGGCTGGCGAGACATGTGAGACTGGCGAGACATGTGAGGCTGGCGAGACATGTGAGGCTGGCGAGACATGTGAGACATGTGAGGCTGGCGAGACATGTGAGACATGTGAGGCTGGCGAGACATGTGAGGCTGGCGAGACATGTGAGACATGTGAGGCTGGCGAGACATGTGAGATGTGAGGCTGGCGAGACATGTGAGACATGTGAGGCTGGCGAGACATGTGAGGCTGGCGAGACATGTGAGACATGTGAGGCTGGCGAGACATGTGAGACATGTGAGGCTGGCGAGACATGTGAGGCTGGCGAGACATGTGAGGCTGGCGAGACATGTGAGACATGTGAGGCTGGCGAGACATGTGAGGCTGGCGAGACATGTGAGACATGTGAGGCTGGCGAGACATGTGAGGCTGGCGAGACATGTGAGGCTGGCGAGACATGTGAGACATGTGAGGCTGGCGAGACATGTGAGACTGGCGAGACATGTGAGACATGTGAGGCTGGCGAGACATGTGAGACTGGCGAGACATGTGAGGCTGGCGAGACATGTGAGGCTGGCGAGACATGTGAGACATGTGAGGCTGGCGAGACATGTGAGACATGTGAGGCTGGCGAGACATGTGAGGCTGGCGAGACATGTGAGACATGTGAGGCTGGCGAGACATGTGAGATGTGAGGCTGGCGAGACATGTGAGACATGTGAGGCTGGCGAGACATGTGAGGCTGGCGAGACATGTGAGGCTGGCGAGACATGTGAGACATGTGAGGCTGGCGAGACATGTGAGACTGGCGAGACATGTGAGACATGTGAGGCTGGCGAGACATGTGAGACTGGCGAGACATGTGAGGCTGGCGAGACATGTGAGGCTGGCGAGACATGTGAGACATGTGAGGCTGGCGAGACATGTGAGACATGTGAGGCTGGCGAGACATGTGAGGCTGGCGAGACATGTGAGACATGTGAGGCTGGCGAGACATGTGAGATGTGAGGCTGGCGAGACATGTGAGACATGTGAGGCTGGCGAGACATGTGAGGCTGGCGAGACATGTGAGACATGTGAGGCTGGCGAGACATGTGAGACATGTGAGGCTGGCGAGACATGTGAGACATGTGAGGCTGGCGAGACATGTGAGGCTGGCGAGACATGTGAGACATGTGAGGCTGGCGAGACATGTGAGGCTGGCGAGACATGTGAGACATGTGAGGCTGGCGAGACATGTGAGGCTGGCGAGACATGTGAGACATGTGAGGCTGGCGAGACATGTGAGGCTGGCGAGACATGTGAGACATGTGAGGCTGGCGAGACATGTGAGGCTGGCGAGACATGTGAGGCTGGCGAGACATGTGAGGCTGGCGAGACATGTGAGGCTGGCGAGACATGTGAGGCTGGCGAGACATGTGAGGCTGGCGAGACATGTGAGGCTGGCGAGACATGTGAGGCTGGCGAGACATGTGAGGCTGGCGAGACATGTGAGGCTGGCGAGACATGTGAGGCTGGCGAGACATGTGAGACATGTGAGGCTGGCGAGACATGTGAGGCTGGCGAGACATGTGAGACATGTGAGGCTGGCGAGACATGTGAGGCTGGCGAGACATGTGAGGCTGGCGAGACATGTGAGGCTGGCGAGACATGTGAGGCTGGCGAGACATGTGAGGCTGGCGAGACATGTGAGGCTGGCGAGACATGTGAGGCTGGCGAGACATGTGAGGCTGGCGAGACATGTGAGGCTGGCGAGACATGTGAGGCTGGCGAGACATGTGAGGCTGGCGAGACATGTGAGACATGTGAGGCTGGCGAGACATGTGAGGCTGGCGAGACATGTGAGGCTGGCGAGACATGTGAGACATGTGAGGCTGGCGAGACATGTGAGGCTGGA